>NC_090272.1:208845692-208930692 GCF_040414725.1 Anabrus simplex
TATTTTAAAACCCTGCACTCTTTACTTTTTACTTTCCGCGAGCATGAATTAGTACGGCATAGGTGGATGAATTGGAGGTATGATTCTGAAGTCCGAAAATATGTCCTACGAGCGAAGTGCACAGTTACAGCAACTGGTTAAAACTGACGCTGAGACTGAAGACCGCACACACGACACGCCCCAACTTCATCGCCGACTTACCAGTAGACGCAGAGAAAAATCAGCCACCGACAGATTTACTTCAAGCTAAGCCTAAGACGGTTTAGGGACGAAAATTCTACCAAACAAGGTCCGTCTTACCTGACGTCTTAGAACTGCGCATGCAAGATGGGCGCTAAAACGGACCGTCTATGGAACCCTTAACATTGAAATGGGCGACGCCGGTTTGGAAAAGTGATACTAGTAGGAAGGAAGTGCCGTGCCAATTTGTGTGGAGGTGGGGACGTGTGTTCAAATTTAAGACCGGTTATTCACATACACTATACTGATACCTTAATTTTTACTACTATTATGTCTCAAACACACCGACGAATATATTAAACATAATTGGTCTGCATTAATGAAAGTACGAAACTAACATGTTGTTGAATTCACATTCCATAAAGATCTCTTACATATAGCTCCATTCTACTGCAGTCTATTAATGTGTTAAATATAGCTGTTTACAGGTAGTGCGGGTACTTAACGAAATCAACATATACACACTATTAACAGGTACACACTTAACCCGTTCCTGTATTTTTCTCTATTCTTGCCAGTCGGTAGCAAGTATCAGCACATCTTTCATTGTAATTACTTACTTAGCTACTAGTCTATGCAAGAATTACATGTATCTTATCTGATTTCAGAAAACTGATAAACATTCCCTGAATATTTACAAGATTTCGTGCAGCACCCAAAGACACGTGTGTTTGGAATGCTGAAATAATAATATTTATTATTAGTGTTATTATTTGCGAATTGACGATTGAGGATCACGCTACAACTTCATTTTTTCTTTGTCTGAAGTTTCCTCTTCCTCCAGTCCCCCTTTACCTTTAACTATCCGTCCAGGCTCTTCCCGTCTTTGCAGTTCTTTCGACTTGAAACCTTTCCAAATTTTGAATCATGGTCCGAAATATCTTCCTGTATAACATCTGAACTTTCTGGATGTTGGACTTCAATAGATCTTTAAGAACTTCCTTAATCCAGGCCGTCGTTATCTTCTTGTTCCACACGTAGTCGAATAACTTTTTGGTTAGTCTGGTTTTGTCCATTCTGTTCAAATGTCCGAGAAATTATAACCTTCTATTTTTCACGGTCTCTGAAATTTTCTCTACATTTTTAAAGACATCATAGTTGTTCCGAAGTTTCCAGCCGGTTTCAGTATGAATTGGGCGTAAGATTTTCCGTATTCTTCTTCTTTCTAAGATCTCCAGTTTCTCCAATTTGTAACTCATCGACAGACATTTGTTGGCATGCGGGCATTCTGTTTTTACTAAAGTGTTGTAATGCCGTACTTAGGCATTTCATGAAAGGTTTTTTTTTTTTTTTTAATATTTGCTTTACGTCGCACCGACCGACACATATAGGTCTTATGGCGACGATGGGACAGGAAAGGCCTAGGAATAGGAAGGAAGCGGCCGTTGCCTTAATTAAGGTACAGCCCCAGCATTTGCCTGGTGTGAAAATGGGAAACCACAGAAAACCATCTTCAGGGCTGCCGACAGTGGGATTCGAACGCACTATCTCTCGGATGCAAGCTCACAGCCGCGCGCCTCTAAGCGCAAGTTCAACTCCCCCGGTGAGACGTATTTCTTGTTGTAGATTTTTTTACTCAGTGTATAAGCTCTCTCCATTTTCGAGATAGGATCGTCTATAGCAGCTTTCTTTAGTCCGTTCTCATGTATTAGTATTTTTATTCCGGTGGTATTTGAAAGTGCTCAAATACGTCACCCCCGTGTCCGTAGACATACTGGCACGTAAAATAAGTCCTGCGGGGGAAAATATCGGCACCTCGTCCTCTCCGAAAACCGTCAAAAGTAGTTAGTGGGACTTAAAAACAATAACATTATTATTATTATTATTATTATTATTATTATTATTATTCTGTGAAATTTTTCTCGCAGTCAGCACAATACGTATTTGACAAATAAATCTTATTCTTGCCTTTGTTTTGTTCTTTGGCAATGAGTCAACATTCTATCCCGTAATACAGAACAGGAGTTACGCCTGACTTGTAGTAATTGACGAAAGTAACGTCATATGCGTCTAAATTCCGGAGCACTCACTCAACAGTTTATACAATCGGCTTTTAACGACAGGTAAAGATTCAACAAGACGAAAGAGTAAAGATGTATTTGTGAAGTCTAAGCTCCTAATTAGCAGTGAAGTGTAATACGATCACTTTCAAGTAAAGGACTAGAACTTGTCGGAATGATGCTTGTAAAGAATTAATCTCGCTTTATTAAGATGTTTATTTATTTATTTGTCATAAATCTGTATAGAGTTCTCCTCCATATTCAACAGACACTGTGCATATGGCTACATGAATGCATGAATTTAATTAATGAATGATTCCATGACTGAATTGTCGTACATGCATAAATGAATAAACACTTCTCTCAGAGTCATAAATAACCACCAACTGAGGAGAGAGCATTCGAGTCGATGGATAAATGCATGGGTGGATTTGTAAATTAATGCATGAATAACTCTATAATCTACCTTAATTTGTGACTCCTTACACGGGCAGAAAACCATTCCACATGCAAGGGTCACGCCTATAACTATTGCCCGGTCGTGTTACCCACCCCTGGTGAGAAAAGGAGTCACTTCCCAGGGATAACATGCCCGGCCGTTTCTCCTGAGGCCCAAAAGGAAGACCCCCACCTACTCTAGCAGCTGTCAAACACTAATTTCTCACCTTCCATTTTTCAGCAGGGCACATGTAAGCGGAAATCCTGCTCCCCATGTGCCCCCCGTCCCTTTCTTCTATCTCGACATTTTCCCCGGTGCATTTGCTGACACTCTACCCCATTCGTTTGGGACAGGCCCGTCCTATCCCGTCCTCCCTCGGTTAAGTCCTTAGTATAAAGATATGGCTGCACCGAACGGAGACAAGCCTGGCAATCAGATTCTACCTGACATTTACCCGTACAGAGCGGTCGTTGTGTTGGAAATGTTGCTACAGTTTACTGCACATCTGATAACAATTCTGCTCTCCTCTCTGTAATATTCTGCACTAACCAGAAACGCGTAGCAAATTGAAGCTAATGTCTCACTAATGGTAATGTTTACCGTTTTCAGTTATGAATAAGTAAATTAATGAACACATAACCCGGCATGCATAATAACAAATGTGACCAGTTCATTGTTCTATACATGACGCAACATGTTGGAGCAGTTAATTGCATTAAGCTGTCAATGGTTCATATCCATCCTCATTCCGAAAAATGAGCATCAAGCTCTCAATGCCAGATGACAGTGGAGTGTGCGCTTGCTAATGGGATGCAGCTATAATCAAATAAAGTCACTATGGATGGACATGTGAGGTGTCCAATTACAGAGCTCTATCATACATCCCACCATCTACTCTACATTATTCTCTCTCTTTGATGTACCAATATCTGATTTAAGCAGAAAAGGATATTTTGAACTACTATTTAAAGCACGTGATTGATAAATGAGGGACGATCCCACAAGTTATTAATTATCGGAATACGTATGAGGTAGTCAGAGTGGGTTTGATGTTTTATTGTACACATTGTATTACGAAGGTTGGAACTTAAATAGTGACAACTATTTATTTGCAACAGGTACAAAATAGCTACATGTTAGTAACGTTTACTGTCCTTCAATGTAGTCACCAGCGTTCTGTATAACCCGTTGCCAGCGATATGGAAGTCGTAGTATAACTTTAACAGAGCCTGTTCTATTGGTGCGAATGGAGCGGTCTACTGCCTGTCGAATCTCTGCAACAGTTCTGAAGCGAATGCTCACGAGTCGTCTGGTTTCTGTCACTGTCCAGTAACACGGCAAGAGCATGCACTTCTTCTTCACTCGTACGACGACCTGCCCGATGGATGTCCGCCACAGTTTGCCGACCATCGTTGAAGGCTTTTAACCAACGTGCCACTGTCCTGTAAGGCAATGCAGATTCAACCGCAAGCCTCTTGAAGACCTTGTTGACACTGTCTTGCGACGTCTGGCACATTCAATCTTGATACAACTCCGTTGTTCCTGTTTGGAAAACATAGTGACAACGTTACGTTAGACCGGTAGCTCACAAGTGACTGTGTTTCTCTCGCTTGTGCGCGCGCAGGTGATGTGGGAAGGGCGAGTCCATTTGCTCTGAGGTAAGGTAGGTATGTAACCAACGTGTGCTACCAGCGACAGTATTAGATTTCTTTGCATAGCGTCTACACAGCAGTGTTGCCACTATTTAAGTTCCAACCCTCGTATTTAATAACTTACTGTACTACTCGGCTCTGCCAGGGAACTTTTCTGAATGTTTACTTTAAGGATTTGTTTTACTTGTAACACCTTGACAAAATTAAGAGTGGATGGTGAATTATTATAAACGTTCGACGTTTGTAAAGGTGTGAGACAAGGATGTTTCTTATCACCTCAGTTGCTTAACGTCTACGGTGAACACAGGCTGGTCGGAAACAACGTGAAACGGGTGTATGAGTGTTAGAGGGTTGGTCATACTGATAAATAATTTGAGAAACAGGATCTCACGCCATTGTAATTTTATCAGCTGCTTAAGTTAGCCAATCAGATCGCTTCGCGAGTGTATTCAAACGGGCCTTGCGAGGCGGTGTTGCCGAATCTAATCGTGGCTTAAGACCGACTTGGGAGCACCAATCGGAGAATAGTCTTAGCCAGGGGAGGAGTTTCAATACGCGCCTCCAAGCTGACAGGATCGCGCCATAGGAAGCACGTTACGGTTGAAAAGGCTGAAACCCATGGCGTTTGATGCTCATTTCTGGGCATGGTATCCGGAAGACGCAAGATCGCCCAGAATGGCATCAGCTTATGAGAGAAGTAGCAAAACTCTTGGGTCACGACACTTAACCACGAGTGTAACGAGAGAGAGAGATTACCTGTTAATTATGTGTTATTTTGTAGATTTCTTTATTGCAGCGTTGATTGATAATTTACGAACTATTTTGTAGTTTTAAACTTATTGTTGTTGTATGTCCGGCGCTCACTTCTCGCTCCGACAGCCAGCTGTACGCGCGCCTGTGTATCATTCTGCTAGCTTCGACGCGCAGCCCTCAGTGCGCGTGCCTGACCATCGAGTGTACTATAAATAGGAGCTCCCTGCCTGCTCACTTGCCCACTTGCCCCGGTGTCCAGCTCCAGAATACACCCTACGTCGAGCACGGAGGCTACTCCTCTTGAAAATGTGCTTCGACCAGGTGGACTGAATTTCTGGCAGTACGAGGTCTCACCTCTGGTCACCGCTCCCTTACCTGTTTCCGCTGCCTATGTTCCGTAATTCTTTTACAAGCCATTTTCATTCCCTAAGTTATGCAAGCTCCCTTAGTTTCGCTAGGTGGAATTTCTTCAATCAATTGAACTTGCATTTTAGGAATTCAGGCACTTCAACAAACAAGGACTCTCAAAGACATTCATGTTAGTGTGCCAGATAGTTCTCGACTATCAACGTGTCAATTCACAAAGACTATCTTTTCAAGATAGGAGTGTATATAAAGACTGTAAACCTGTACATATTGTATAAAGACAGACTTTTCTCAAGATTCAATATTCCTTTTTGCTTCAAAATAAATTTCAGTTATTTGTGTAAATATCATAAAGTGAAGCAATAAAAGTTGTGTTTGTAAATTGCAACCTTGGTTACAACACAACTCTATGGCGACGAGGTAAAAAAGCAACTCTACACTTCTTCGGCCCCAGTCGCCAACTCTATGGCGACGAGGTAAAAACGCAACTCTACAATTCTTCGACCCCAGTTGCCAACTCTATCGCGACGAGGTAAAAAGCAACAAACTACACGTCATCAGCCCCAATCGCCAACTCTATAGCAACGAAGTAAACACGACACTACAATTCCACAGGCCCAGTTGTCAACTCTACGGCGACGTGCTCAACTACAACGACACTCCAACCAGTGCTGACACACAGCTTACCTTACTCTTTCTTGCACGCATCTCGCAATGGCTACTGCGGAACAACTCGCTACGGTCTTCCAAGCCTTACAGCAGCAACAACAACAGTTTATGCAACAACAACAGGCCGCATTACTTCAGGCTATTCAAGCTCTTTCTGTCTCTACACAGCCATCAGTTATTCCTCCGTTCTCTGCTTTTGATCCGGCTAAGGAAGAATGGTCAGTTTATTTAGCCCGTTTACAACAGCATTTCATCTGCCATTCTGTCACGGATGATCAACGCCGCCGCGCACTATTTCTTAGTTCGGTTGGCAATGCTACGTGTGAATTACTACGTAAATTAAGTCCGGAAGAACACTTATCTGAGGTACCCTTAACGCAGCTCTTGGCCCGTCTCACGGAACACTATGCCAAAGCTCCTCACATAGTGGCTGCTCGCTATAAATTTTTTCAGTGCAGAAAGCAACCCCATCAGACACATACTGAATGGATAACTGAATTGCGTGGTCTAGCTAAACCCTGCCAGTTCATCTGCTCCAAGGACGGTTGTGGTTCATCCTACACTGATTCTCTTATTCGGGACATGATAATTTTACATACTCCTGAAGACAAAATACGTTTTGACGCTGTCAAGCAGAGTAACCCTTCTTTAGAAGACGTCCAGCGTATTGCTACGGTTTATGAGCTTACTACCACGACTGCCGCAGCCATAGCTTCTCCACACGAAGTTGCACAAGTCTCGCCTCAGGCCCGCAAGTCCTCTGCTACAGTGAACCGTACGGATAAGGCGCTCTCCACCAAGCATTCTCGCCCGGTTCCCTCTCGTAATGCTACACGGAAGCCCAATTCTAAAAGCACCTCGAAACTCCTGCCTTCCTGCCGAGGTTGTTTCAAGCATCATGAACGTCGTGACTGTCGTTTTTTCAAAGCTACTTGTGAACGATGTAATAAACTTGGACACATTAAGACTGTCTGTCAAAGTTCGCTCCGCCCTGCTAAGACTACTGCAGCACGCCGGAAGCATATACAGCCCCGCCAAGACATGGAAGTTGATCAGATCAATCTTATTCTTCCCACAAAGGATTCTCACAAAATCATCATTCCTCTCTCATTCTCTGATCGATCTGTCGATTTTCAATTAGACACTGGATCACCTGTCTCTATTATTAACCTGACTACCTACCACGACTTAGGTTCACCTTCATGCTCTCCAGCTGACATCCAGCTCGTGACATTTAACAAGAAGAAAATTGACATCAAAGGTCAAATCAAGCTTCAGGCTAGTTATAAAGGAATTCAGAAGGCCATTCCTCTTCTCGTAGTTAACAACTACACTGCATCAAACATTATGGGCATGGATCTATTTAACTTATTTGGTTTCCAGATACATGACAACATTAACGTCGTATCTACATTGCATCCTACTTCTGACGTTACCGCTCTCCTAGCGCAGTTTCCTGAAGTCTTCGACTCTCAGCTCGGAACAGCCAAAGACTATACAGCTCACATACAGCTGAAATCCGGAGCTAAGCCTCGCTTCCTCAAAGCTCGTCCAGTACCCATAGCACTTCAAGACCAGGTCACGAAAGAATTAGAAAGATGGATACAAACTGGAATTGTTGTACCAGTTACTTCTAGTCAATGGGCTACTCCACTCGTGGTAATCAAGAAACCTGATGGTAATGTTCGACTTTGTGGCGATTTTCGATCTACAGTCAACGCACAACTCGACACAGATATCTTTCCTATTCCACGTCCAGAAGACTTATTCCGTCGTCTCTCTGGTGGACAATTCTTCTCTCGAGTTGATCTTAAAGAAGCATATCTCCAGCTACTTTTAGACGAAGAATCTAAGAAATTTCTCACACTCAACACTCCTCTCGGACTGCTACAGCTCCAGCGGCTCCCATTCGGTGTTTCATCCTCAGCGGCTATTTTTCAGCGCTATTTGGCTCAACTCACCGCCTCCATTCCCGGTTGTGCTAACTACCTGGATGATATTATTGTTACTGGAAAAGATCATCAGGAACATCTAACCAATCTACGCCTCCTTCTCCAGAAATTGAAAGACAATGGCCTACGAGCGAATCTCGCTAAATGTACCTTCTTTCAGCCTCAAGTTCACTACCTAGGACATATACTTGATAAAAATGGAATTCGTCCTAGTACACAGAATGTCTCAGCGATAGTAAACATGCCAGCACCTCAGAACCTCAAGCAGCTTCAGTCCTTCATAGGCAAAGCGAACTATTATAATAAGTTCATTCCACGCTTCGCTACAGTGGCAGCTCCATTAAACGCTCTACGTAAAAAAGGTGTTAAGTTTCAGTGGACTCCGCAATGCCAACAGGCATGGAAAACAATCAACAACGCCTTAATTCAAGCTATACAACTCACTCATTTTCAGCCCGACAAGATCATCACGCTAGCTACTGACGCTTCAGACTACGGTGTCGGTGCCGTTCTCTCCCAGAAGGATCGTCATGGACAAGAACGCCCCATCGCCTTCGCTTCGAAAACACTTAATGACCATCAACGTCGATACTCACAGATAGAGAAAGAAGCTTTAGCCATCATCTTTGGTATCCGCCGTTTCAATGAATATCTCTATGGCAACCATTTCCTGATCATTACCGATCATAAGCCTCTCGTACACTTATTCCATCTTGGTAATAAGATCCCAGAGAATTCCCTCAGAAAGCTTCAAAGATGGTCCATGTTCCTTTCTGATTATTCCTATCAGATTGTATATCGAGCCACATCCCAGCATTGTAATGCTGATGCTCTCTCCCGCTTACCCGTTGGTCCTGATACTGCCTTCGATTCTCAAGAATCTGAATGTCTTCAGTTGGACATAGAACTTGAAGATACTGTATCCAGTTTTCCTATTGATGCTACCTGCATAGCTAAAGCTACGGATAAGGACAGTACACTTGCTACTGTACGTACTTACATCCGCAACGGTTGGCCTCTTCAGAGCACACTTCCTGCCCACCTGGCACCTTATCATCGTATGCAGCATCGTCTCACGACTCGTGCCGGAGTTGTATTACTAGAAGCAGGCACCATCTTCCGAGTGGTTATCCCACTTAGCCTACAGAAACAAGTTCTCGAGTTATTACACCAAAGCCATTGGGGTATCTCCAGAACAAAGCAACTCGCCCGTCAACACTGCTACTGGCCCGGTATTGATGCCACCATCGAAAAGCTAATACGTCATTGTGAGCAATGTCAAACGAATCAGAACGCCCCGTCTTCTGATCTTGCTTCATGGCCTCCTGCTACTACTCCATGGGAACGAGTTCGCATCGATTTCGCAGGTCCTTTCCTCAATTCCATGTGGTTAATAGTCATCGATTCACTGTCAAACTTTCCATATGTCGTGGATATGCATTCGACTACTACAACCGAAGCTACCATTCGTGCTCTCCAGAAAATCTTTACTACAGAAGGTTTACCGCAAGTACTCATTTCAGACAACGGACCTCAATTTACAGCTACTGCTTTTCAGAACTTTTGTACACATAATGGCATTCGTCATATCCTAGCACCACCTTTTCACCCTCAATCTAATGGTGAAGCTGAACGCTTCGTACAAACATTTAAACGAAGTATGAAGAAAGCTGTCTCTTCAGGCTTAACTAAAGACCAAGCCTTGCTCCAACTCTTAAACAACTACAGAACTCTACCCGGCGCTGATAATATCACTCCTGCACAGAAGCTCCATGGACGACCTCACAGAACTTTACTTTCTCTGTTACAGCCTCTTCCGGCCCAGCATAAGACCTCACCAACGAAGTTCTCCCTCAACG
Source organism: Anabrus simplex (assembly GCF_040414725.1). NCBI lineage: Eukaryota > Metazoa > Arthropoda > Insecta > Orthoptera > Tettigoniidae > Anabrus > Anabrus simplex. Next base: position 208,855,623 of record NC_090272.1, read on the forward strand.
ACAAGGTCTACACCAGGACATTCAAATCCAACCCACTCTGGATACCTGGAGTCATCTGCAGATCTTTGGGTCATCGTCTATACGAGATACAGACTACGGAGAAACGTATCTGCCGCCATCAAGATCAGATACGTCTGCGCTACCGCCCCTGTCCAGCTATTGATGCTATTGCTAAACCAGATAAATCTATTGCTGAACGCGCTTTAGATCATTTAATAACAATGGGTTCCTTTCAGGACGAGACAGCGCCACTCCGCCCAGTTCCAGCTCCGGACAATACAACAGAGTCATCAGCAGCTCCGCCCCAGCATCGCAGTCGCCGCCAGAGCCGCCGCCGTTTCACGCCGTACCGGCGTATTTAGGAGGGGAGGGTGTTGTATGTCCGGCGCTCACTTCTCGCTCCGACAGCCAGCTGTACGCGCGCCTGTGTATCATTCTGCTAGCTTCGACGCGCAGCCCTCAGTGCGCGTGCCTGACCATCGAGTGTACTATAAATAGGAGCTCCCTGCCTGCTCACTTGCCCACTTGCCCCGGTGTCCAGCTCCAGAATACACCCTACGTCGAGCACGGAGGCTACTCCTCTTGAAAATGTGCTTCGACCAGGTGGACTGAATTTCTGGCAGTACGAGGTCTCACCTCTGGTCACCGCTCCCTTACCTGTTTCCGCTGCCTATGTTCCGTAATTCTTTTACAAGCCATTTTCATTCCCTAAGTTATGCAAGCTCCCTTAGTTTCGCTAGGTGGAATTTCTTCAATCAATTGAACTTGCATTTTAGGAATTCAGGCACTTCAACAAACAAGGACTCTCAAAGACATTCATGTTAGTGTGCCAGATAGTTCTCGACTATCAACGTGTCAATTCACAAAGACTATCTTTTCAAGATAGGAGTGTATATAAAGACTGTAAACCTGTACATATTGTATAAAGACAGACTTTTCTCAAGATTCAATATTCCTTTTTGCTTCAAAATAAATTTCAGTTATTTGTGTAAATATCATAAAGTGAAGCAATAAAAGTTGTGTTTGTAAATTGCAACCTTGGTTACAACAATTGTTAAGTGTTTAAATTAAATTTTCAGTTTTAGATTATAGTCGAACCTCGATATCTCGAACCTCCATTACTTGAATTTTCAGTATCTCGAAGTAACTTAAATTTCCCGTCCGTTCGTCCTATTCTCCGCGTGTATTTACTTCTCTATTACTCGAAATTCGGTTACACGAATTTCTCGATTTCTCGAAGCAAAGAATAGTCTCTAACTCGAATTACTACTACTAAAATGTCTTTATTACTCCCCTGAAGGGGGAGAAGGACCTCTACGGTGATGCCGTCTCTCAGGTCAGTCAATTTGTTACGGTGAAAGAGATGTTCGGAGAAGGTGAGGGGGTTGGCGGCCGTAGTCTATACTAGGAACTGTCCCGGGATTCGCCTTAGTGCGGGGGAATGGAAAACCACGAAAACCATTCTCAGAGCAGCCGAAGGTTGGGTCCAGTCCTGTCCCATCTCCCGAATGTAGAGGCGTAGACCCACGGTAGAGCCGTGGCTACCCCTCCTCCGCTCGGTTGGCCGGTCAGAGTGCAGAACTGTTTGGACCACCAACCAGCCGTGACCACTTGAGGGCCAAGACCCACTCTGCATCTACCGACCTAACTCGAATTCTGTGCAACATTAACTGTGCAGTACGGCATGCGTGGTCTGTGAGGAGCAGTTAACAAGTAAAGAAAGGTTTGCAGTGATGCTGGAAGCTAATATGATGGGAATCGAAAAAAATAAAACTTCTAGCGATCGGAAAATCGGCGAAGCCTCGCTGTTTCTTGGGTGTGAATTAACTACTGGTCACGTACAAAAGCAACCCGGGAAGTCGCGGATGACAAGCTCCATTTACGAATCTCGGCTGCGTGGCATTGACGAGAAGTGTCAACGTGAAGGGAGAAAAGGTTAACCGTAACAAAGAGAACAGACTAACGGATTTTTCCAAAGGTGTTAACGGAGGTTTGTTTCTTGTTTCACTTCTGTATGTACTGCATCCTCTCTTATAAAAAGTAACTATAATAAAGGGTTATAATTAAAATGATGCCGTACAATAGAGTTTGTTTGAATATTTTTAAATACTGTTAAAATTAATGTATTTAGTATAGACCCGTAGACACAGTACGTATGATTCAATTATGTGCTAAAATGCTCAAAAACGGTCTTTCTATATCTCGAAATTTCGATAACTCGAAATAAAAATTAACTCCTGAGGTGAATCGAGATATCGAGGTTCCGCTGTATTTTGTTTCGCGTGGAGGTTTGTCATTGTGGCAGCCCAGAGTGTCTGGGAAGTAGCTGATCCTTTCAAATAAATAATAAGTTATAACTTTATGTATTTTAAACGACTCGTTACACACGATGTGCACGATCCCAACTGCCATTGGGATTGTCACTGATCATCCTAATGACCCCCAAAACTGTGGACTCAGTATTAATATCGGTCATGTTGGATATTTTCTTCTTCCTTCTCATCCTCCCCATGCCGATGGTGACGGAGGTGGACTTAAACGGCATCCGGAGTGTGACTATTCATCTCAGATACCCCGAAAACTACGGACTCGACAGTCGTTTTCGATTATTTTTACATGTCACCTCCTCCCCATCCCTACCTGTAGGGATGTTATACCCCCACAGTATCTTTTTCCAGATAACATTTCATATGTGTACAAAGTTTGGTTGAAATTGTTCCAAGCGTTCCAGAGCTATGTTGGAACATACACATACCAATTTATATACACACCAAACCAAAACCCCATGGCTCTACAGCACTTGAAGGGCCTTGGCCTACCAAGCGATCGCTGCTCAGCCGGATGGCCTGCAGATTACGAGGTGTAGTGTGGTCAGCACGACGATCCTCTCGGCCGTTGTTCTTGGCTTTCTAGACCGGGGGCGCTATCTCACCGTCAGATAGTTCCTCAATTGTAATCAGCCTAATCACGTAGGCTGAGTGGAGCTCGAAACCAGCTCTCAGGACCAGGGAAAAATCCCTAACCTGGCCGGGAATCGAACCCGGGGTCTCCGGGTAAGAGGCAGGCACGCTACCCAAACACTACAGGGCCGGCATCAATTTATATACACCGATTTTCAAATAAATTCACTGATCTTCTCGGCGATGACTTACAAATAATTTTCCACCACTGTGGCACTAGCTGTGTCGATTGGAGCTCCAGTAGCGGGGAAATCATCTCAGGACTCTCTGCCGCTTAACTTTGAGACGTTCGAAATTGGGAATTTTGGATGCTTTAGAATTCTCGAAAGCCACGCTATTCCATCGAATGCGTTTTCGTTAATTTTAAAGCCTCGTATTGACAACATGTCGTAACATTAACGAAATTAAGATATTTTCATCTTTCTTCGCACACCAATTTTCTCTAATGTTCACTATTTGATTTTCGTTCTGTGTAGAAACCTTTTGTGAAAAATCAGATGACACACCATGCCGGAGTTCAGAGCTACACTATAATAACTGGAAGGAACGGTGATTTTAGTACCTCAAGATGGCAGTAGTACTCCTTCACCCAGTGACATCATACCGAGGTCACACTCCTGTTGCTAGGTAACACTGCTCCTTCCTCCTTAAAATGAGATAGCGAACACTGTCGTCACAAGCACTGTCCAGAAATTGTTAATTTTAAAATTGCCATGGCTTAAACTATTGAAGTACCCTGCGTTGAAATGAATTTTCTTACTTTTTAGCTTCCGGAATTTTGTTGAAGTCAGCCGTTAAGAAATTTATACCACGTACCTCGAGTACACCTCTATAGGTATGTCGTCTGGTCCCACCGCTTTGATGTTTGCAATACCGCTTCCTCTACTGAGATTTTCGACATTGATCCCTCCGTCGGCACTGGCCTCTACATTTCTTTTTTTAGGATTCACTAATGTCTTGGATTAATCTCTTTAATCTTTCTCTTATCTCTTCAACAGACGCCAGAAGTTTATTCTAACCGATTGAAATAGGTCTTGTTCTACTATATATTACAGCTTATTCCTATGACTATGAGGGTATTTAGGAATTGTAGTCAAGATGTAAAGGAGAGGGCATGTGAGTCAGTGGTAAGACCGCAATTACAGAATGGTCCCAGGGTATGGGACCCACTCCAAGAATATTTGATACGAGAACTGGAAAAGACACAAAGGAAAACAGCACGATTTGTTGTGGGTGATTTCAGAAGAACAAGTAGAGTTGCGAAAATGTTCTAAACTTTGGGCTGGAAAGACTTAGGAGTAAGGAGACGAGCTACTCGGTTAAGCGGTATGTTTCGACTTGTCAGCAGAGAAATGGCGTGGAATGCCATCAGTAGACGAATGAGTTTGAGTAGAGTTTATACAGATAGGAAATATCATAATATGAAGATAAACATGGAATTCAAGAGGAGAAAGTGTGGCAAATATTAATTTATAGGGAGAGGAATTTTGGACTGGAATAATTTATTGAGGGAAATGTTCGATAAATTTCCTGATTTTTGAAGTAATTTAAGAAGAGAATATGTAAACAAATGATAAGGAATCTGCCACCAGGGTGACAGCCCTAAATGCAGATCAAGGATTAATGGTGGATTCGTACTCCAAGCGTGCGCTGTATTACATTTTCGTGTTGTAATCCCTTACATGCTGATAAGAGAAAAAAGTCTACGTTCAAACAGACCCCATCATGGCATATGTCTTAGATTTTATCTGGAAACACCTATCGAAGAATAACCTAGCTTCATTAGAATGAAAGCATCATCATCATCATAGGTTGTTCTGCCATCCGGCAGGTCCAGTCATGGCTGTGACCTCCATATCTCTCGATCTTGTGCCCTTTTCTTCACTTCTGCATAATCTTCCTTTCTTTTTCTAATGCTGTCTAATAACTAATATCGTCTCCTCCCCCTTCCTCGTTTTCCTTTTATCATCCCTTCAATTGCTACTCGTAGTAAAGTGTTGTGTCCTAGATTATGCCCTATCCAATTTTTCTTCCTATTTTGGATTACGGTCAGCTTGCTCCTCCTTTCTCCCACTCTTTTCAGAACTTCCTCATTTGGTATTTTATCTTCCCACTTTACTCCTTCAATTCTTCGCCAAATCCACATCTCAAATGCCTCTATTCTTCTCTGTTCTTCCTTCCTTACTGTCCATGTTTCAGCGCCATATAGAGCTATACTCCATACGTAACACCTTGCAAGTCTCTTCCTCAGCGGGCCACAAAACAGTTTTTTTTCTTGTTGAAACTTCCCTTGACGAAGGCAATTCGAGCTTTTATATCTGTTATAGAATGAAGGTCTTCAGTCACAATACTTCCAAGATACTTATTCACCTGTTCAATAATTTCTCCCCCTATCTTGATTGTTGCTTTTTCACCTTTACCTCCAAGTATCATGAATTTGGTTTTCTTTTTGTTTATGCTCATCCCATACTCTTCACACTTTTTGTTTAATTCGCTCAGCAATTTGCGGAGGTCCTTCACATTTTCAGCTATTACCGCCATATCTTCAGCAAATCTTATACATTCAATTCTCTTACCTCCAACGTTGACATCTCTTTTACCATCCAAGCATTCACAAATAATTTTCTCCAAGTAAATATTAAACAAAGTTGGTGATAAGCAGCAACCCTGTCTAACACCTTTCCCCAGTCTGATTTCTTCAGTTAATTCTCCTCTTATTCTCACTCTTGCTGTTTGGTTGTAATATAATTCCTTGTTCAATCTTCTCTCTCTCTCCATTCCACTCCATATTTCTTAAGTATCTCCAAGAGCTTATCCCACCTCACTTTGTCAAATGCCTTCTCTAAGTCTACAAAGACTGTGCATACTTTTCTATTCTTCTCTATGTACCTTTCTCCTATGACTTGCAGTAAACCAATGGCATCCCTTGTGCCTACTCCATGCCTAAATCCATATTGTTCTTCACCAATTCGTCTGTAAATCCTTCTGTTTATTGCTCTTAATAGTATTTTATCTGCATGAGAAATTAAACTTAGTGTCCTGTGTTCTTCACATTTCTTACTATTTTTCCTTTTTTCAATTGGTATTGTTATATTTTCCAGAAAATCTTTTGGCCATTTTCCTTTTAAGTATATTTCTTGACACAGTTTTACAAACATATATTTTCCTTTCCCCTTCAGTACTTCGAGGTTCAACTGGTATTTCATCTACACCAACTGCTTTACCATTCTTCATTTTCCCAATAGTTGCCTCTATTTCCTCTTCTAATATACTGAAGCCAATCTGATCTGAATTTATTTCATTTTCCTTCTCTACTCTCGTCTGGTGTGCTGTTCCAATCATATAACCATTCTATGAACTCTTTCCATCGTTCCTTAACTCTTTCTGGCTCACTTACTAACTGTCCATCCAATGTTTTAATCTCAGTCATTCCACTTCCATTCCTTTTATCCTTGAATGTTAATTCCATAGCTTCTTTGTACATCATGTCATATTTACCTTCACTTTCCAACCGTTCTATTTTGCTGCAGGTTTCTCTGATCAACTTTTCTTCAGCATGTTCAGTCTCCCTTCTTAATTCATTATTTAATTTTCTATACATCTTTCTTCCTTCATGAGTGTTTACGTTTTTCCATTTTCTCCTTTCTTCCATTTTGTCCAACATTTCTTCAGTTTCCCATTCCTTTATTATTTTCCTCCTCAGTTTTGTTCCCAGAACTTTTTTTGCTGTCTCTTTAAAATTGTTTCTAAATCTCTCTCATTTTCATTACCACAGTTAGCCTCATTCTCAGTTTGTAATCTTTCAACAAGCCTCTCTTCTAACTCTACAACATGTTTGTTTTCTTTCAAATTTTCAAGGCATATCACTTCATTGGTCTTATCCTAACTCTTTTTAATTTAATGCACAGTTCTGTAACAACTAGGTTGTGATTAGAACATATGTCTGCTCCTGGATAACATTTTACATTTTTTAAGCCATTCCTATATCTTTGTTGTATCATAATATATTCTATTTGGTACCTTTCATTTTTAATACTGGATGTCCAGATATACCTCCGCCTTTTACTGTTTTCAAACAATGCATTGCCAATAACAATGTTGTTTCTTTTACAGAAGTCAAGTAACATCTGGCCTCTGTCATTTCTAACTCCGAGCCCATATTTCCCAACTATTTTGTCTTCAGGTTCTTCTCCAACCACGGCATTTAATTCTCCCATTATCACCACACATGCATTCTTAATTTCTCTTCCACTAATCTATTTGGTCGTACCATTCCTCTACCTCCTCTTCTGGGTGTTGACTGCTTGGCATATAAACTTGAATTATTACTCAATCTTTCTGATCGCCTTTCAATCTTAGCATAATTATTCTCTCATATTCTATACCTCTTAAAAAAGTTCTTTGCCTGGCAAAGATACTCCTTCAAGACTAACCTATGAGCTCACAAGAAAACCGTTCTATATAGAAGAATTGCGATTAAAATATCATTGCCTTCTACGACACAGTACCAAGCCTCACATCAAGAACTGCAGGATAAAACAGCGAATATATGGATAGATTTTTACCAAACACACGGAATGATGACGTCAGAATGGATGAATTCTGACTACGAACTGCGGCGTACCATATCGTGGTTCTTATTAAATGTTCAAAAAACCATTGAAAACGGCAGGCAAAAATAATATGACTACGACAGGCGTATCAAGAACAGTTATTTGCGCTATTTATAGCGAATGCTGCGGACCATCATGGGTCCTCTAGTTTTCTTATCAAATAGATTTAGAAATAGATTAAAATTTAATAAAATGATATAAGGCATTTCCTTTGAAATGAAATAATATATTTCATGCATATCAAAAGTTTTAAAAAATACATTAAAATACACAAAGCCAGACTAAAACAGACAATAGAATAAAGAAACGTAATTAACAATAAAATAAAAATTACAAACAAACAGAAAATTCACTTTTATACACGACAGAATTGGCCACTGACTGCTCGTCACCTGGTAAAGTGAGGAATTCGGGAAATGAAGAGTGAGGTGATTTCCCGTTGCTTTCTTCATTGAGTCACAAGTTTCTATTACATATTAGTGTGCCAAACCCAATAAAGTGCCAAAATCAACAGACCCTATTAGCCACAATTTCACGTGATTCATCACAGGGACTGGCTCCATAAATGAAGACATGACTAGCAATGCTCATACTTCAGTCACTTCCATACTATCCAGCCCCTTGGCTGAGTGGTCAGCGTAGTGGCTTTCGTTCAGAGGGCCCAGGGTTTGATTCCTGGCCGGGTCGGAGATTTTTACCTTAAATGGTTAATTCCCTTGGCTCGGGGCTGCATGTTGTTTGTGCTGTCCCCAAATATCCCCCTGTGAGTGGGGGCAGTAGAATAACACCCACGGTATCCTCTGCCTGTCGTAAGAGGCGACTAAAAGAGGCCCCAGGAGCTCTGAACTTTGGAGCGTGGGTTGGCGACCACGAGGCTCTTAGCTGAGTCTGACATTGCTTCCACTTACTTGTGTCAGGCTCCTCACTTTCAACTATCCTATCCGACCTTCCTTGGTCAACTCTTGCTCGTTTCCGACCCCGACGCTATTATGTTTGCGAGGGCTAGGGAGTCTTTCACTTTCACGCCCTTCGTGGCCCTTGTCTTTCTTTGGCCGATACCTTCATTTTTCGAAGTATCGGACCCCTTCCATTTTTTCTCTCTGATTAGTGTTATATAGAGGATGGTTGCCTAGTTGTACTTCCTCTTAAAGCAATAATCACCACCACCATCACCACCACCGTCCCCAAATATCCCTTCAACTTATACACCACACACAACACTATCCCCCCCCATAATAATACGCAGTTTCTAATACACAACAGACGGCGGCCACCCTCGTCGGATTGTTTGCCTTACAAGGGCTGCACCAGGCTACACGAAATTATTATTTCCATACTGTCAAAGCCAAGGATGAGACTGAGGCAGATTAATGAAAGTAACATTTTTTTTCTAGCCCCCCCACCATATAGTGTACCATCCAGGCTACTACAGCCATAGTGTACCATCCAGGCTACTACAGTTGGAGCCCTGCGGAATATACAAAATATTATCCGCATCCGCGAATGGTTATCCGCGGATATTTTAACGATTTAACTACAGATTATTACACCCAAGGTACTGAAACAGATCTGTTAATATAACAGGTCTCATACCTGGTACCAAAACCCCTGCTTCACAGGTTTATGAGGGATTGTCTCTTGCGACAACTAGCGACGTATTGAACTTTGTTCCTTCCTTCCATCAATTGCGGGCAGGAGCCAGTTAGACTCAGGTCAGATTTACGGCTTTATGATCCCAAGTCTCTTTATATATCACAATTCTGCCATGGCACTGTCAAGGATCGCCTAACCACAAGCAAAAATAAGAACATACCTCAGTGAAAACCAATAATTATTTAGAAATTGTTAGCAAAATTATCCGTACTGCCATTTAGTTTGCATCCACCAATAGACTACGCGGATATCCACGGATCCGTGCATTACTCTAACTACAGTGTCTTTAGAGTACACTGACTTAGCAAATGTCATTGGATAATCACCTAATAGCGTGTGGGGCCTCCTCTGGCCCTGCGAACTGCAGTGAGACGCCGTGGAAGTGAGTCGACGCGTCCCTGGTAGTCCTCTGGACGCAGCTGATACCAAATCGTTTGCAATGCGGCCGTCAATGCTGGTCTGTTCGTTGGTGCAGGATCCATGGCACGGAGCCTGCGTTCCACGACATCGCGGATATGCTCGATAGGGTTCATATCGGGGCTCCTGGGTGGCCATGGCAATCGTTGGACCTCCACTGCATGTTCCTGGAACCATTCCCGGGCGACGTGGGAGCGATGTGGCGGTGCGTTATCATCTTGAAACACCCCACAACGGTCTGGACGCTGGAAGGCCATAAATGAGTGGAGATGGTCTCCGAGCAGCTCAACATACCGCGTACCATTCAAAGTCTCTTCCAGAACAACTCGGGGGCCCATTCCATACCAGGAAAATGCACCCTAGACCATAATAGAGACACCAGCGCCCTGGACCACACCTTCGAGGCAGGCGGTATCTATCGCTTCATGTAGTCTGCGCCATACACGGTGCCTCCCATCGGCATGGTGCAGTTGAAATCGTGCTTCGTCCGACCATTTCACGTTACGCCATTGTTCTAGTGTCCATCTCTGGTGACTGGCGATAAATGCGCATCGTTGTGCCCGATGACGTTGGGTTAACAGTGGCACAAGTGTGCGGCGCCGGCTCCCATACCCCATAGAACCCATGTTCCTACGGATTGTCCACTGGGAGACGTGTCTAGCACGGACTGTGTTTAATTGAGCCGTGTTTTGTTGCACGGCTGTCTGTCTGTCACTATTGACAATCCGTCTCAGATGTCGCCGGTGACGGTCATCGAGGGTGGCTGGACGGCCGATCGTTCGTCTGTTGTGGACAGTGACACCCACATTCAACCATTCACGATACACCCTGGACACGGTTGATCGTGTGAAGCCGAATTCCCGCACCACTTCCGAAATCGCACTTCCCATCCGTCGGGCACCGACCACCATATCCCGTTCGAACGGTGTCAGCTCACGACAACGTTCCATGTTACACCTGTCATATGCACAACCACTGCTCACAAGGTCTCCTATACAACTGCCGCTGGCACAGGGGGCGTGTGGTGCGCAGACAACACACCTGCGCATCAGTGCTCCGCTATCCAATGACATTTGCTCAGTCAGTGTAGTTCCGTATGAAGACGACTCATGTTTCACGAGAAACGGAGCGGGAACAGTTTCAATGTAAATCTGGCAACTTCAGAAATACCGAGATAGGGCTCTAATTTTACATTTCATAAGAATGTAATAAAATTCCCGACCTTGAAGTAGGTAATATTAACAACCGGTGGGGGCCGGCGCTCAACGTATACGTAACAGTTTCCATAATGTATGCGGCAGCCAGCCTCGATCACAGTTATGACAGCTTCTATAGAACTCTCCCTGCCATCAAAGTTCTATTTCTCTTCCGGACGCGCTGGAAGAAAAATGAGTCTGTCTGACCTTTCATCTGAACGAAGGAAACACCGCTTTGTATCGCAGCAACACAATGGGAGAGAACACGGTGTTGGGTACGGCTGATAACAGTTACATTGTTCGCTCTCTAACATGCTATAAGTAGAATGTTCAGAGTTGCTTCTAAAGTGGCTCAGTGTTTCCTCAATCCTAAGAAGGGATGAAAACACCGCTATAAGCTCTAATCCGCCAGGCTGAGTAGCTCAGACGGTCCAGTACTGGCCTTCTCAGTCCAAGTTCCCGGCTCAATCCGGTGATATTTGAGGATAAATTTGAGTGGTCTTTTTTAAAGTACGAAAGATGACCATATGAAGATAAAGTTGGAATTCAAGAGGACGAATTGGGGCAAATATTCGATTTTGGGGAGAAGAGTTAGGAATTGGAATAATTTCGAAATCTTTTTCAATTATTTAAGAAACGTTTAGGTAAACAAGAGATCAGTGGTGATTGATTGATTGATTGATTGATTGATTGATTGATTGATTGATTGATTGATTGATTGATTGATTGATTGATTGATTGATTGATTGATTGATTGATTGATTGATTGATTGATTGATTGATTGAAGATGCTGTTATACACCTGCCTCCTGAACGTAAAAGAACTAGTCTGGGAAAAAATTAGTGGCAAATGATGATGATGATGATTATAATAATAATAATAATAATAATAATAATAATAATAATAATAATAATAATAATAATAATAATAATACCGGGCGAGTTGGCCGTGCGCGTAGAGGCGCGCGGCTGTGAGCTTGCATCCGGGAGATAGTAGGTTCGAATCCCACTATCGGCAGCCCTGAAAATGGTTTTCCGTGGTTTCCCATTTTCACACCAGGCAAATGCTGGGGCTGTACCTTAATTAAGGCCACGGCCGCTTCCTTCCAACTCCTAGGCCTTTCCTATCCCATCGTCGCCATAAGACCTTTCTGTGTCGGTGCGACGTAAAGCCCATAGCAAAAAAAAAATAATAATAATAATAATAATAATAATAATAATAATAATAATAATAACGTTCCCGTCTGTTTCTGTGCGAATTTTGGGGTACCAACGCCTACGAAATTCTATACAGTCGATATCGTGATCACAGCCGCTAGTACTACAGTTTTATGTGGAATGCGAGCGATGGGGACGTGGCATTTCCTTTCAGAATCATACATGCATTGACCGGGATTATAACTCCACCCTCTTTGGTGAAAAGCAATTGGTGATATCGCTCATACAACACACCCCCTTGAAGACGCAGCATAATTATTATGTCCGCCTCCGTAGCGTAAAGGTTAGCGCTATTAGCTACCGTCCTCAGAGGCCTGGGTTCGATTCCCTGTACCGTCAGAAATATGAGAATAGCAGAAGAGCTGGAATGTGGTTAAAACTGTACACGCAGCACACCTCAATTGAGGGTGTGCCTGGATCGGCATTTACTGATCTGCATGTAGTACTGCCGCCCAGATAGCAGATTCCCTATTAGTTGGTTACCTAGTCTTTTCTTAAAATGATTCCAAACTTGGAAAATTATCGAACATATCTCTTGTTACATTATTACTCTTCCTATAAACTACTATTTGTCCCAATATTTACTTTGTTCCACAATGCCTAATGTTTGTACTCCCCACTGATGCTACATTTAACACTCAAAAACTACTACAATTTGCATTTCTGTTTATACAGGGTGGTCGGAAACAATGTGAACCGCGTATATGAGCGTTAGAGGGTAGGTTATATCGACAAATGATTTGAAAAAATTCAATACCTCGCACCGTTGTCTTTTTATAAGTTGGTGAAAATTGCCAATCAGATCGTTCCTCCGACGAATTCAAACTGACTTTGTCTTGTGAGGCGGTGTTGCTAATTCTGCATGTGGCTTATGACCGGCTCGAGAGCCATGCCGCCGGGATGAGTGACTAAGACAGTTGAGGCGCTGGCCTTCTGACCGCAACTTGGCAGGTTCGACCTTGGCTCAGTCCGGTGGTATTTGAAGGTGCTCAAATACGTCAGCCTCGTGTTGGTAGATTTATTGGCACGAAAAAGAACTCCTGTGGGACTAAATTCTGGCACCTCGGCGTCTCCAAAAACCGTGAAAGTAGTTAGTGGAACATAAAGTCAATATTATTATTATTATTATTATTATTATTATTATTATTATTATTATTATTATTATTATTAGAACCATGCCGAGAAATCAACATTAATCGCAAACATACCAAGGGTTTCATCCGGTGTCACCGTACCGTATTTGCTATGGCGCGATCTTGTCACCTTCGAGGTCCGTGTTCAAAGCTCTCCCGTGGCGAAGTTTATGTGTTTGATTTGACGTGAAATGAGCCTGAGGGTGGGGATGATACTGCTTGAATAAATACTTCTGGGTGTCCACAGTTAAACTGTGTTCATTGCGGCGCAGCACGGGCTGTAATGATCGTAAGAGCCTGAAATTTCATAGATATGCTAACTATAGTTGGGCCCACTAGAGTTCAAGTCTGACGTTTAGCGCCACCGGCGAGAAAAAGTTGACTAACGCTACTCGAAAATGGCCGGTTACTATGGCAACGATAACAGAGATGCCACATTTAAGGATGATATCGCTACGTGGGTTGGCTTGCTCTCAGTCACTTTTGTGGTATTATTCGGAGTAGTAATGTGTTAGGCGTGTTAGTTGTTGCTGGTTTATGTAATAATTTAAGTGTGTGTTTCCTGAATATTATTTTCGTTGTTAGTTTTTTAAATCAGTGGCTAGTTGTACAGTTCTATTCTCTATTTAACAAGTGTATTTGTTGAGGTTATTATCAGTTAAGTGAATATGAAATCTCATATGATGTGTTCTATCTGGAATGCCGGAATTATTAGCACGAGCTTAGGAACAGGTGAAAGTTTATCGAATTGCATTAGGCTAACATAGTTGATTAAATATTCAGTCGGTATGAAAGAGTGATATGTCTCAGACTGAGGTAACTGTGACAACGCAGCGTACTTCGTAGTTACTGCTTTCGCCGTTCAAATGTCAGACTTCAACACTCGTGGGCCCAACTATAAGCAGTGCGCTCGCGAATTGTGTCACAAAATTAATTAGTTCCAAGTCTTGCCACCAGACGAAAATATGGCGCTGCAAGCAGTCAGAACGTGCAATTTTCCGTATCAGTCAAGTCAGAATATTCTTCGGTCAAACTGCGTTGTGTCAGTTCCGTGATTGTTGCAGGAACGGGTACTGCATTCAGCTTAGGTGACTGTTTGGTGTGGTTTTACAAGCTCCTTCATTCTTGGTTCTTTGAGGAGATGAATCTTTGTGGGCCTGTGATATCTGCACATTATAGGCACCTCCTTGTACAACATGTGATTCCAGCTTTGCAAGAACGTAGCTGTGACCACACCGTTATTTTCATGCCACCACATGCCACTCTCCAGGCGAAAGATTTGCTGCGAGAAACCCTCAATAACGACCGGATCATCTCTGGGCATTTTGCAGGTGCGTGACCTTCGTATTTGAAGGATTGTGTCTATCAGGGACATATCCGATCTCCACCTGATCTAAAGGCTCGCATGCAACGACATGTCACTCTGATTTCACCCGATATGTTGTGGACAACTGTCAACCTTGGATGCAGCATGTTGCTCAGTTGGGAGGCCATATCGAACAGTTTATAACCACAAATCTTAATAAACGTGCCAGAAGCGCCGTTATCATGTGTTTGATCTCTCCTGCCTTTTTTCTGCGACCTTACAACTGCGTGCAGCGCCATATTTTCGCCTGGTGGCAAGACTTGGAACAAATAATTTTTGTAACATAATTCACGAGCGTATTGCTTAGTTAGCTCATCTACGAAATTTCAGACTCCTACGATCATCACAGTCCGTGCTGTGTCGTGCAGAACACAATTTAATTGTGGACACCCGGTATAGATATGCCACGCTCGAATTGTGAATGATAGGGCAGAATTCAACCCTACCGTTATAAAATTGACTACTGGCCAATACAGTAATTATTGGGTTGTAGGAAAGTTTGAACTGAAGAGGTATCGCAAAATAACTCATTCTAAAACTCGACAAATAAACAAAGGCTATTCACCCTCGGTACTACGGCTGACATGTACAGTAGACTCAATCATCTTGAGAGCTTCCTTTTAGACAAATTGTGAACGCACTCTACAGTCAGTCTTTTAGGGATGTTCCTCCAAAGACGTTCAGTCATGCGTCACTCCAGCGTGCAGCGCTTCACCATCTAAAGATCGTTTGGAGCCAAGATCCCTTGCAATGAACCAAATGGACGAAGGCTATCCAATCTGCGGCCGCTGGTTGAGATCAGACCTTTACATTTCTATAAAGGAGGTATTTCATTAAAGCGGGAAACTTTGAAGTCAGGTAGAGAACTTATTTTTGAACATTGGTCTCAAAGAATCATCCATCTACGACGTCCCATAGTAGCGCAACCGCGCAAAAATACGGTAAGGTGGTGGTGATTATTGTTTTAAAAGGAAGTACAACTAGGCAACCATCCTCTGTATCCACCTCCGTAGTGTAACGGTTAGTGTTATTAGCTGCCGTCCTCAGGGGCCCGGGTTCGATCCCGGTACTGCCAGGAATTTAAAACTGGCAGGAGGGCTGGTATGTGATTGAAATGGTACATGCAGCTCACCTCCAATGGGGGTGTGCCTGAAAAGAGCTGCACCACCTCAGGATGAGGACACGAGTTTACTTTACTTTACCTGCATCCTCTGTATAACACTAATCAGAGAGAAAAGAGAGAAAAACTTCGAAAAATAAAGAGCGTGTAAATGAAAGACTCCCTAGGATTCGCAAACTTAATACCGTCGGGGTCGGAAAAGAACAAGAGGTGAACAAGGTAGGTCGGATAGCATAGATGAAAGTGAGGAGCCAGGCACAAGTAAGTGGAAGCAATGCCAGGACTCAGCTAATGGCTCTGTGGTCGCCAATCTACGCTTCCAAGTTAAGAGCCGCTGGAGCCACTTTTAGTCGCCTCTTACTACAGGCAGGGGATACCGTTGGTGTAAACATACAGTAATATGTTATTTCTGATTTAATAAGCGGAGTCAATCACTTACGTCACAGGTATTCATTTCATAATAAATAAATAAATAAATAAATAAATAAATACAAAACACAGACTGCTCCTCCGTAACGGTGCCGATAGGCACAAATGTCATGCGAAACGGTCAATGATGTACATGTACAGTGTTAGCCACAACAAAAACAACACCATTCATACTACCTTCCGTCCGTAATGTATTGGTAATGCACTGATTTTCAATATTATTAGTGGAAACTACAGAGATTGAGCACGCTTTGCGTTAAAAAAAGACATGGTTTTTGGTTGAAAAATAAGAGAGGTGTAAGATTCTTAAAGTTTCAAGTACAGCAAAAATATGAGCGGCTTCGAGAATTGAAACTCCATTTTCGGGAAAACCACTAGGACGTTGAAATCTGGCGTATCAATAAATTTCATCAAAATCTATCAAAAGTGTGTCCTACAAAAATTGGGAGAAAAATGTGATGGTGAATGAGAGCGTTGCACCTGCGAAAACCACTATGTAAATTCCACAGACAAGCAACTCAATGTTGAAAACGTTCTAGGGATATGAGCTACGAATTTTAGGTACATATAAAATATAATAAATTATGAGAATTTATTCTTTAATTATTCCTAAAAATTACACTCCTTTTCTTAATCATCGTTATCCGATTGATCAGATCACGGCCGACTTGATGCGTCGCTCTAGCTAGCTCGGAGCGCAGCGAGGGATCCAGTAGGCCGTGATTAGATTGGCAGAGTACCTTTTTCTACCACTACGAGCGCTAATGTGAGTCAATATAGAGTTTCACTTACGTTCTTATAACTGCATTCGGTGTGGACGTTTTTCAAAAAAAATAAAATATGAAAAGCCTGAAGGTATTGAACCAAGGAACACATTAGTCTACAGAAATAACGACGTGAATAAGTTAATTTGGCTAGGATTAGAATAAAAAGGAGTACGAGTAAAGAAACAAGCGATTTTAGGCTGTTTTTTTCGGAACTGAACTTAGGCCGGAAGTAGATTTTCGATTTTTTTTCGTTTTGTTGATATAGTTATCCAAGAGTCACAATTTGAAACCTTTCCTGGTTCGTTAGTCCTTCAGCGTTCGGAACAATTGAGGACATTGCTTAATTTTAGTTTTTACGTAGTATGGGGACCCGTACTTTGTATGCTAAGAAATGTTTTCAACATTAAAATATGTTAGCTTAGATATTCGGCCGGTAAGATTCTGTCGTCGTCCGCCTCTGTGGTGTAGTGGTTAGTGTGATTAGCTGCCACCCCCGGGAACCCAAGTTCGATTCCCGGCTGTGTCACGAAATTTGAAAAGGAGATCGAAGGCTGGAACGGGGTCCACTCAACCTAGGGATGTCAATTGTGTAGAGGGGGGTTCGATTCTCTCCTCAGCCATCCTCGAAGTGGTTTTCCGTGGTTTCTCAATTCTCCTCCAGGCAAATAACGGGATGGTACCAAACATAAGGCCACGGCCGCTTCTTTCCCTCTTCCTTGTCCATCCCTTCCAACCTTCCCATTCCCCGACAAGGCCCCTGTTCAGCATAGCAGGTGAGGACACCTGGGCGAGGTACTGCGTCATTCTCCCCAGTTGTATCCCCCGATCCAAAGTCTCACGCCCCAGGACACCGCCCTTGAGGTGGTAGAGGTGAGATCCCTCAGTGAGTCCAAGGGGAAAACCAACACTTGAGAGTAAACAGATTAAGAAGAAGAAGAAGAAGAAGAAGTTTCTGTCGTCACGGTGCAATATTGAACGAATATTGTCAGGGTACTCTCGGTCTTGATAATGTATGTGCTGCGGGTCAGTATTTTTTTTTCAAAAATATTATCACAAAGCGGTTTTCGCAACGACGATGTATTTTTCCGAAATTTTCAGGAAACTCTCCCAATTCTTGATGGTCTCTTTAAAACTATCCATTTTGGCGCCAGCGCTTAATTGTTGTCAAGGTCTGTTTGATACACTTATGTTTAGGCGAGAAATAATAATAATAATAATAATAATAATAATAATAATAATAATAATAATAATCGTATGGCCTCAGTTACCGTGTACAGACATTTCAATTTGACGCCATCTGGCTGTCAATTTCGACGTTCCGTTTCACTCTAGGCCCACTAGATGGCAGACCGAGTAAACCGAAACTCTCTTGGGCATCTACGCTGAGATTTAATGAATTTTGTCGGGTAAAGACCAAATGTGTCACCAGAGATCTTTCACATGCCGACATCGTACGACATGGAGTATCGAATGGACTGTTTTCCGCCCTTCAAAAATCCGACTACCTCTGCCGGGTTTGAACCCGCTATATTGGGATCCGGAGGCCGACACTCTACCATTGATCCACAGAGGCAGCTGAAATGGTGTTTGGGAGCAGCAGATTGTCTTGTTCTCTAAAAAGCTTGCTCTATTTTCTGAGGTTAAGAATGTTTTTCGGCGAGTTTGTTGAAACAAAATAAGTCGTCCAAGCTTTCGGATGCAATAAAGTGGCAAATAGTAGATATACACTAAAATGGTTAGAGTTATCGCAAAATTGAGGGTAGACCAAGGAAAACTTCTCCTTGACATAACAGGACACTTCTCATTTTGTCTAAAGTAGACAAGAGGCTGGGCTAGTCAGACTGGTCTTGAATCTCGATACGCATTGCGAAAACCTCGGCTTAGTGAACGGTACCAGCTTAAAAGACTCTAGTGTTGTTGTGAGAGATAGGGCTGGCTTATGTCTTTCAGCGTTCAGTCTGCAAGTCTCTGCGAATTATCTAAGTACCCCTACAGTCCCTACTTGCTCTCCGGTCTCGTTTAAAGTCACCTCTCTCATGTTTAAATTATTAAAATTTGATTGTAACCACCGTTGCCTTAGTCTTTCTCTCTCTCTCTCTCTCTCTCTCTCTCTCTCTCTCTGCTTTTCCTATCCCCTAGAATCGAACCAATGATCACAATATCCATTATCCCCAACGGTATCTCCGCCATTCGCCTCACATAATCCCACCACCGACGCAGATTCATACGCATACTTAGCCTTTACCGAATACTCACCTGCCATTGTTCCCACCTGTTTTTACCAGCAATTATTCTCGCCACATTCATGTCTGTTACTTCTAACTTATGAATAAATGAAGACGTTCCGAAAACAGAAGGACGTAATGATAATTTTTATTATTTATCTAATCCGTGTTTGCTGGGCTGAGTGGCTCAGACGGTTGAGGCGCTGGCCTTCTGACCCCAACTTGGCAAGTTCGATCCTGGCTCAGTCCGTTGGTATTTGAAGGTGCTGAAATACGTCAGCCTCTAGTCGATAAATTTACTGGTACGTAAAAGAACTCCTCAGCGTCTCTGAAAACCGTCAAAAGTAGTTAGCGGGACGTGAAAAGCTATAACATTATTATTTCTAATCTGTTTACTCTCCAGGGTTGGTTTTCCCTCGGACACAGTCGAGGATCCAGTCTCTACCACCTCAAGGGCAGTGTCCTAGAGCGTGAGATATTTGGTCGGGGATACAGCGGGAGAGGAGGACCATTACCTCCCCCAGGGGCCACACCTGTGCTATGCTGAAGAATGACCTCATGGGGGTCGGAGAGATTTGAAAGGATAGACAAGGAAGAGGAAAGGAAGCAGCCGTGACCTTAAGTGACTTAGCATCCCGGCATTTGCCTGCAGAAGAAGTGGGAAACCACGGAAAACCACTTTCAGGATGGCTGAGGTGGGAATCGAACCCCCATCTACTCAGCTGACCTCCCGAGGCTGAGTGGACGCTGTTGTAGTCCTAGTACCACTTTTAAAATTCCGTGGCAGAACTGGGAATCGCACCCGAGCCTCAGGAGGTGGCAGCTTATCATGCTAACCATTACACCACCGAAACGGACTACGATAATTTTATCCGAGAAATCACCGCTTTCTTACAGAATTTATTATTATTATTATTATTATTATTTATCATCATCTTTGCTTAAAATGATCTGTAAACCAATGTGAAACAGATGAAACGAAGTATTGCTTATTCCAACAACAGCTACACCGCATGATAAAATATATACATTTCTTCTTTTTTTAACTCCAGCGCTACAATGGTCGATCAAGAATTATTATTTTCTCCTCTACAGATAGCTCTCGGGCCATTTCCAACAGCTGTCACCAAGACAGCCCTCATCTGAGGCGGAAGCAACTTCCAGTTCCTTCGTGATCGATGTAATAACGCTGAAAGATGAGTACGAAGAGGAACAGGGTCAGAAAATATAACAGCCTAAGGTATATCTTCTTATCCTGAGGGCAAAATAGGGCGGATAAAAGTGGTTCACTATATAGGGCACGAGAAAATCAATTTACTAGGGGTGCTCCACTTGTTTCTCTCTCGCAGGCTATTTTCTTCAATACCGGGCGAGTTGGCCGTGCGCGTAGAGGCGCGCGGCTGTGAGCTTGCATCCGGGAGATAGTAGGTTCGAATCCCACTATCGGCAGCCCTGAAGATGGTTTTCCGTGGTTTCCCATTTTCACACCAGGCAAATGGGGGCTGTACCTTAATTAAGGCCACGGCCGCTTCCTTCCAACGCCTAGGCCTTTCCTATCCCATCGTCGCCATAAGACCGGTGCGACGTAAAGCCCCTAGCAAAAAAAATCTTCAATAACAATCTTGGGTAAAGGACAGGAAAAATCGTTGGTATTTTCGTCGTTGAATCGCGTTAGGAAACGTGGTCATTAGTCCCATGATTTTGTGCGTCTCGGTAGGAACTGTCTTGAAAGGAATTTTGAAATGATAGGAGTAATAGCTCCCTCCAGTAGTGATAACCGCTGGCGCGAAGGAATTCATGCATATCAGTTCTATCGCAGTGAAAGTGAATAAATTATACTCTGGAGAGGAGGGCGGTTAATTGGTCTCGCTCAGACTGGAAAAGGTGATCGTACGGAGGTAGGGCGGCCACTGCGGGACATCGCCGAAGATGGACACGTTGGGGGGGGGGGGGATGTGGCGGTGATTATTGTTCTAATAATTACCGTTATTGGTTTTTATGTTCCACTAACTACTTTTACGATTTTCGGAGTCATCGAGGTGTCGGAAGTTTGTCCCTCAGGAGTTTTTTACGTGCCAGTAGATTTATCGACACGAGGCTGACATATCTGAGCACCTTTAAATACCACCGGACTGAGCCAGGACTGAACCTGCTAAGTCAACTGGCCAGCGATCTACCGTACAAGTTACTCAACCCAGCGATTATTGTTCTAAGAGGAAGTACAAATGTCTTTTGTTAATTCATAAGCCAACTGAACTTTTTAAGCTTTATTTTTGTGTGTTTCTTTACCTAGGCCGTTTGGCTTTATAATCTCCCGTAGTACTTGAATTTGGTCCGCCTTTGTGGTGTAGTGGTTAGCTGCCATCCCCGCAGGCCCGGGTGCCATTCCCGGCTTTGCCACGAAATTTGAATATTGGAACGAAGTCCAGTTGCACTCGGGAAATCAATTGAGTAGAGGAGGGTACGATTCCCACCTCAACTATCCTCGAAGTGCTTTTCCGTGGTTTCCCATTTCTTCTCCAGGCAAATGCCGGGATGGTACCTAACTTATTGACACGGCAGTTTGTTCCCTCTTCCTTGTCAATCCCTTCCAATCTCCCCATGTCCCAAAGGCCCCTGTTCAGCATAACAGGTAAGTTGTAAGTTGTAAACCCGGCCAAATGTCCCGCGCTGCAGTACACTGACCTTGAGGCGGTAGAGGTGGTATCCCTCACTGAGTCCGAGGAAAAACCATCCCTGGTCGGGAAACGGATTGAGATAGAAAGTTACTTGAATGTATTCACTATACTGATCCTGTCGTATCTTGCGTTTAAGAATTATTATTATTATTAGTGGACCCTCCCTGCTCCACAGCATTCCTTATAAAGAGGTTCGATAGCTCCTCTTAATAAGCCTCTCGCAATCATATTGTTTTGCTTGGCCTTTTCAGCAGTTTTATGTACATTTAATACCTCTGATGTAGTGTTTAACACTTCTTCCCATACCATTGGGCCCTATCTCGATCTTAACATTTTCAAATGATCTTATTCGAGATAGAATTGGCCGTGGCTAAGCACTGGCTCGGGTAAGTAGACACTTTTCCAAATGTTTGTCCCTAATAATAATAATAATAATAATAATAATAATAATAATAATAATAATAATAATAATAATAATAATCGTATGGCCTCAGCTACCGTGTGCAGACATTTCGATTTGACGCCATCTGGCTGTCTGCTCGTCAATTTCGAAGTTCCGTTTTACTCTAGGTCCGCTAGATGGCAGACAGAGTAAAGCGGATCTCTCTTGGGCGTCTATGGCTGAGATTTAATTAATTTTGTCGGGTAAATACCAAATGAGTCCGCCTCTGTGGTGTAGTGATTAGCTGCCACCCCCGGAGGCCCGGGTTCGATTCCCGGCTCTGCCACGAAATTTGAAAAGTGGTATGAGGTCTGGAACGAGGTCCACTCAGCCTTGGGAGGTCAAATGAGTAGAGGTGGGTTCGATTCCCACCTCAGCCATCCTGGAAGTGGTTTTCCGTGGTTTCCCACTTCTCCTCCAGGCGAATGCCGGGATGGTACCGAACTTAAGGCCACGGCCGCTTCCTTCCCTCTTCCTTGCCTATCCCTTCCAGTCATCCCACCCCTTCACAAGGCCCCTGTTCAGCATAGCAGGTGAGGCCGCCTGGGCGAAGTACTGGTCATTCTCCCCAGTTCTATCCCCGACCAAGTGTCTGAAATTCCACGACACTGCCCTTGAGGCGGTAGAGGTGGGATCCCTCGCTGAGTCCGAGGGAGAAGCCGAACCTGGAGGGTAAACAGATGATGATGATGATGAAATACCAAATGTATCACCAGAGATCTTTTACATACCGACATCGTACGACATGGAGTGTCGAATGGACTTTTGTCCGCCCTTCAAAAATCCGACTACCTCTGCCGGGTATGAACCCGCTATCTTGGGATTCGGAGGCCGACACTCTACCACGGATCCACAGAGGCAGCTAGTTTGTCCCTGCACTTTATTAATGGCTATACAGAAGGCTTGATACCTTCCTGTCTGTTTTGTCTCAGCAGCATGTAACTTATTAAGAACATTCTGCCATCTGTTGAGTACATTCAGATCTAGCAGAGAGTAGTATATTCTTCCATCATCAGAGAAAGTGTATACTCTGGCTTCGCGGGTAATAATAAAAACATGGCTGCATGCAATGATATTACAAAGGATGAAAATCGCATACTGTATATCAGAACATTAATGACAGTGTTAGTCGCTTAGTAACCTGCTACGTACAGAATGTATTGCGGGTTAGGGTAAGCCTTCGCCTGCAATTATTGGAGTAGTCATTTAATGATTTGAGTTTATCATTACTCAAGTTGGCTGGACTTAGACTTATAAATGTCTCATAATTCACCGGCAGGTAATTCCGGAGAAAACGGAACAGAAATGAAGCAAATCGATTTTTAATAAACCCTCTTATTATTATTATTATTATTATTATTATTATTATTATTATTATTATTATTATTATTATTATTATTATTTTGCTAGTTGCTTTACGTCGCACCGACTCAGATAGGTCTCATGGCGACGATGGGACAGGGAAGGGCTAGGAAGTGGAAGGAAGCGGCCGTGGCCTTAGCCCCAGCATTTGCCTGGTGTGAAAATGGGAAACCACGGAAAACCATCTTCAGAGCTGCCGACAGTGGGGTTCGAACCTACTATCTCCCGAATACTGGATACTGGCCGCACTTAAGCGACATTATTATTATTATTATTATTATTATTATTATTATTATTATTATTATTATTATTATTATTATTATTATTATTATTGCACGAAACCCCCAAATTGTGAACCTTATACTATAGTTCATAGGACTGGCAAGAGAAAAGAAATGATGGAAAAATAAGACCTTTTACAGGACTCTGCGTACGCTTATATCTGGAACTGTCACAAGACATGATTAATGGACTCAACTCACTACGTGCTTAATGCGGCATCATTTTGTGTCGATAGCAGGACTCGTAAACGAACTCCATTAAGCCAACCGCTTTCTCTTTACTTATGACCTCCCATCTGTCATAATGCTGACGCCGTATGATTGGGAGTTATGTTTGTTAAGATACAGTAGTATAGTTTTCATCCATTCGGTGCCCTGGCTGAAATATCAGCGCAGCAGCCTTTGTTCGCAAAATCACGAGTATGATACACTGTCGGGCCGCGGATTGTAAGAGCGTCCGAACAATTCATCTGGCTCGAGGAATGGGTGTTTTTGTTTAGCTCAATGCGCATCGACATACAACAAACCGCACTTCCAACCGCAGCCATAAACACTTACTTTTATTTATCGTATGCATTTTTCTGCGGGGAGCGTCCGAAGGTAGGACAACGTAGGTCCGGAAATAATTACAGAGTTCCTTTAAAAATCAATCAATCAATCAATCAATCAATCAATCAATCAATCAATCAATCAATCAATCAATCAATCAATCAATCAATCAATCAATCAATCAATCAATCAATCAATCAATCAATCAATCAATCAATCAATCAATCAATCTTTGCCCCAATTCGTCCTCTTGAATTCCAACTTTATCTTCACGTTCTGATCTTCCCTGCTTCTAAAATCACCACTCAAACTTATTCGTCTAATAATATCATTCCACGCCATCTCTGCACTGACAGCTTGGATCATACCGCTTTTAGTCGAGCAGCTCTTCTCCTTTCTCCCAATACTTGGTAGCCCAAAGTTTGCAACAGTGGTAACGCTACCCTTTGATCAGATTTCAATCAGAGCAAATCGAGCTGCTTTTCTCTCTCTTTTTTTTTTTTTTCAGTTCTCGAATCAAGTAATCCTCGTGTGGGTTCCATACACTGGAACCATACTCTAATTATGGTCTTACCAGAGACTTACATGCCCTCTCCTTTATCTCCTTACTGCAATATTCCTAATGTATTCGAATAACCATATGATGTGATATTTATCATCCCTTTTATGTGATGACCCTAACGAAGATAATTCCTTACATTAGCACCCTTCAACCCATCAACGCAGTAATTAAAAACGAGAAGACTTTTCCTCTCTGTAACACAACCTGACATTTCACCCCGTTTACCATCGTCAGTCCATCTTACATCATCATTTTTTCGCAGCCACTCACGGTCTTGTAACTTATTTATTACTCTAGACAGTAAAACATAATCCACAAAATCTTTATCTCAGATTCCAGTTCTTTACTCTTATCATTTACATAAATGTATATAAGAAAACAAAGATCCAATAATACTGCCGTGTGCGCCCTCCTCGACGCTCCGAGTGTTTACAGGATCAGATAATAATTCCTGGCGCAGTACAAGTTGTACGGCAGGTTGCAACTCGCTCGCGGAGAGATGTCTACTTAATCTATCACTTCAGTGAAAGCAGAACCGCAGTATAACATATCCCACCTTCAAATTCAGTCATACCGAATTTGTGAACATTATGGTTACAGTGAACCACATGGCACTCCAAAAATCTGCAGAGCGTAGGATTGGGCAGCAGTTGGTTTGGCATGAAAGTAGCGACAAACAGGTGAGAACAATAGAAGGAGGACATTCACAATGGACAGGTAAAGGATGAGTAATGAATGAACTAGATGGACGAAGCTGTACGTACTGGTTTAGCTGGTGGTCTTGCGAGGTGAAGGGAGTAAATGGAATCGACTGTGTAGGGTAAGAGATATAAAGGGAGACCAGGGAGACGATGGTTAGCCTCCGTTCTTAATTATTAGAATATAATTATGAAGTGTAGGTGCCTTTGCTGGTGGGACCTAGTGTTTACATTTCACTATGTCTTCTGGTATGGGCTAGAGCAATTTTGTTACTTTCATTGATCTGTCTCAGCTTTATCCTTGGCTTTGACAAAATGAAAGTGACTGAGGTATGAGTGATGATAGTAATGCCATTCCATCTGCAGCCAGTCCCTGCTGTGAATGGTGTGAAAATATTGCTCATAGGGCCGGTTTGTGCATTCATTTCAGTGTGCTTGGCAGACTGATATGTAATAGCAACTTCTGGCTCGGTGTGGAGAGCAACGGGAAACTACCTCGCTCCTCATTTCATTAGTACGCCTCTTCAGTGACGGCTAGGCCATCTATGACAGCTGATGGCGGAACTGTTGAGGATCCAACCAGCCTTCGGGCTGAGGACTAAACAAACATACATACAGTACATGAAGTGTAGAACCAAATGAGGACACAAAACTAGTTCCAAACAGGAGATTGCGCAGACACTTAATAATTCACAAAAAATGAAATTGCGTATGGCTTTTAGTGCCGAGAGTGTCCAAGGACAAGTTCGGTTCGCCACATGCAGATCTTTTGATTTGACTCCCTTAGGCAACCTGCGCATCGTGATGAGGGTAATGATGATGGAGACGACACATACACCCAGCCCGGTGCCAGAGAAATTAACCAATTGTGGGGTAAAATTCCTGACCCTGTCGGGAATCGAACCCGGGACCCCTGTGACCAAAGGCCAGCACGCTAACCATTTAGCCATGGATCCGGACAATAATTCACAAAGACTTGCAGACTGAACTGTGAACGGGTAAACAGTCTATTTGCATAAAATACAGTAGAATATACACATTTTTTTTGCAAGCAGCTTTACGTCGCACCGACACAGATAAGTCTTATGGCGACGATGGGATAGAAAAGGACTAGGAGTGGGAAGGAAGCGTCCGTGGCCTTAATTAAGGTACAGCCCCAGCATTTGTCTGGTGTGAAAATGGGAAACCACAGAAAAACATCTTCAGGGCTGCCGCAGTGGGGTTCGAACCCAGTATCTCCCAAATACTGGATACTGGCCGCACTTAGGCGACTGCAGCTATCGAGCTCGGTATATACATTTTAAGAGAACGTACAAAGAAGATACGTCTCTCTCTCTCTGACCACTTACAGACAGGTTCACTGGCGCCTAGACTGCTAGGTGTAGGCCAGTGTTTTTATCTCAAGGTCCTCTTCCCTTCTCGAGATAAGAATGACAATCAAATTCCTACGATCTTGACGAACTGTTACCTGCCTGTAAAAGCTCATGTGCCACTAAGGCTCCGAGACAGAGCAAGTATCTCACAGTTTAATGCATAGACTGTGTTTTCACTCCACCTTACATGCCACAAGATTTTGTGTTATTTGTTAAGAAGGAAACCATACTCTTCAGTGTAGACTGAGTTAAATGTATTACAGGTATGTTATATTTTATATCTTGAACTTGTATGTTTGACATACTGAAAAAAAACCCTGTAAATTCATACAAGTATCTTGGCATTACCCTAGAGACTTCACGTAATTCATTCCGGCTCCACATAAAGGAGAGAGCTACAGCTGCTCTCAGAGGGATATGCGCTACTAGGAACATTACCAGATTGTCTTTGCAAACAGCTTTAACTCTATTCCACGAAAAAATAACCACAATACTAACATGTAGTATTTTTTTTTCAGAAAATCTATTTTTCACTGACTCAACTACACTGGAAGAATAAAAGCAGCATACCTGAAAAGAGAGTTGGGAGTCTCGAGAACAGCATCTTCTCGTCTAGTTTATGAACTGTCAAGAGAACAGTTCTATTTAGAAGATCTACGGCTGAATATACCACTACCAGCTACTAATCTAGCAACTAAAGTGATCCAGGGAAGAAAACAAAAACCTGCAGAAATACCTCAAGACTTGTACGCTACTGACGCAACGATTGATAGGAGTTGGACGCACGAAAACCAACCATTAAGATGTGTTTTGACAAGACTCGAAATTCATGGCCTTCATCATAAATTGTGTACTCATAAGAAATTCCATGAGCGACATTTTGTGTGTGTGTGTGTGTGTGTGTGTGTGTGTGTGTTCTATGCGGAAAATACTGTGACAAGTGTCATAACTGTTATTGTAGCAAGAGAGTCACATCGATAGTCGATTAAAGTAAAGAATACATTTCATAATTTGTACCTGCACATTTGTGCGCAATTTCAAATATATAATTTTCACGATCACATTGCAATCGAATTAACTTTCAATCTATTAGAACGTGTACCGTACATGTAGAATGTGTTGAAGAGATGTGGATTCGGATCCTACTGGTGTCCGGTTGGCCATTTTTGTTCTGTAAACATGTACTTTATGTAGGGTACATGACCTAACAGATTGAAAGTTAATTTCGATTGAAAAGCTTTTAAGCTACAAAATGCTGAATCCTTTTCAACTCAGAATAGCTAAATAGTTAAAATGAACCAATATGAACAGCAAGGGAAGGTGACATGGTTAGAATCGTCCCTCTTACGACGGATGTGGTGATGTATTTAGAGCTGGCTGGCTTTAGCAATTTCAAGTTAAATTGAATTTCTGTTCGATAACTACATCCCTTTTAGCAAGATGTAATAGCAGCTCGACAGCTATAAAGTTAATTGCCAATGCAATTCCTCAGCGCATAAAGACCATGAAATGCCGCAACAGATGATAGGCTACTACGAGCAAAAATGAAGTGGCGTATGGATTTTAGTGCCGGGAGTGTCCGAGGACAGGTTCGGCTCGCCAGATGCAGGTCTTTCGATTTGACTCCCGTAGGCGACTTGCGCGTCATAATGAGGAAGAAATGATGATGAAGACGACACATACATCCAGCTCCCGTGCCTGCGAAATTAACCAATTATGGATAAAATTCTCGACCCTGTTGGGAATCGAACCAGGGACCCCGGAGACCAAAGGCCAGCACGCTAGCCATTTAGCCATGGAGCCGGACTACCACGAGCAGATCAGAGCAGAACCTGGAACTAACTCCTATCAAGAGAAACTTCCCCTTGGCTCTCCACGCTACAGACAATATACAATACTTCAATTTCACTTCACATACAAACGACATGCTAAAAGTCACATAACTTCCAATCAGCAAACATGAGCTATGAACCTATATAATGCACGTCACAAAACAAACAATTGTGTTGGTATATTATGTGTTCAAAATATATACCATAATGTGCTACACGTTGCTCATAACTTTTCTGAAGATTATTGAACATGTTGATGAATTAAGATTGCTGAAAAAAAAAACAACACGTTATCTTCTAGCATAATTTGGGAATATTTGTAAGTGGTTCATTTGTCTTGAAAACTGATACAACATGCCTCTGGGACCGTGAGATCCGGGGAACAGGAACGGTACGGGAATGGAGTTCCATGAGAAATGGCCGATTTTCAAAGTGTCATTGCAGAAGGGTAAGTCATTCCTCCGTGGTTTGAGCTGCAGCTCCATCGAACACCCTCTACTCAGTTGACCTCCCGGGGCTGAGTGGACCCAGTCTCATTCCTCGTACCACTTTCCAAATTTCATGGCAGAGCCGAGAATCGAACCCGGGTCTCCAGGGGTGGCAGCTAATCACACTAACTATTACACCACAGAGGCGGGCCTTTGTAATTATTCCTTTTGAAAATACTGTCATGCATGCATTATATGCTAATGATAATATTCAGTAATCACAAAAATGACTAGCATAACCTGAAGAAAGTGTCTTAGGCGCATTGGGGAAGTGGTCGGTCACTTGGCTTCCAAATGTCTACGGACGCACACAATATATCCGTTATGTCGTAAGGGATGCACTATATTTTGCCCGGCGGTCGTGTTATAATTTTGTGAAATGCCTCTGAACGTGCAGGCTCTGTCACCCAAGGCGGCAGCCATGCGTGCGAAATCATGAGTCCTGCCACTCGCCTCCGACGTCAAGAGTTCGAGCCTCGGTAGGGTAAAATATGTTTATTCCTACACTGCCTTATATGGTAAGTCATGTAACTTCCTTTGCTTTATCGTGCCATTACTGACAGTGAATATGCGTATTTATTGTCATGAAAAGGGCTCTGAGTAAGAGAACCACACACCGCTGTTGTACGTGACCTCTTCCAGACGTATGACCATGAAATCGATTAGGGCAGAAGCCTATGTATTGTCGTCGCCTGCCACCTCGTCCCAGACCGCACTGACATTATTCCCGAGAGTGACATTCGTATTGCTTTCAACTTCTTAGATGGTATTATTAATTATCAATGGCCATTTTCAGTGCTGCGTGTTTAAATCCATGTGACATGACGTGATTACAGACGACTTCATTAATAGACGAGGCAGCAATTAACACAGCAGAGCCACATTAACGACTTATAATGTCCCCAATCGGTCCCGCCTCCTCCGAGGGGAGCGATGTTGTGATGAGTTACTGGCAGAATGTTATGAATAGGAGCGCAAGTTAGGAAGTTTGAAGTGCAGTACAACGTTGGTACACGCAAAAACCATTCTTACTCCGTCCGCATTGGGGCAAGGAATTGGTCAAAGGCACGTCAGCTTTTAAATGTGCCTGTGTACAACTGCTAGGAACACACGGATGAAGCATCTAGTTACGACCTTAAAACTTCTCCTCCTTCCTCTTCGTCATAATGTCCTTCTTTCTTTCTTTCTGGATCATCATCATCTTTAAACTGTTCTTTCCCTTTATTTCAATACTGGAGGAGATATTTCGATATCTTCGTATATTACTAATGTTTTTCTTCTTTCTTTCTTTCTTTCTTTCTTTCTTTCTTTCTTTCTTTCTTAATCTGTTTACTGTGCAGGGTTGGCTTTTCCCACGGACTTAGCGAGGGATCCCACCTCTACTGCCTCAAGGGCAGTGTCGTGGAGCTTCAGACATCGGATCGGGGGATACAACTGGGGAGAATGATCAGTACCTCGCCCAGGCGGCCTCACCTGCTATCCTGAACAGGGGCCTTGGTGAGAGATGGGAAGATTAGAAGGGATAGCCAAGGAAGAGGGAAGGAAGCGGCCGTAGCCTTAAGTTAGGTACCATCCCGGCATTTGCCTGGAGGAGAAGTGGGAAACCACGGAAAACCACTTCCAGGATGGCTGAGGTGGGATTTGAACCAACCTCTACTCAGTTGACCTCCCGACGCTGAGTGGACCCCGTTCCAGCCCTCGTACCACTTTTCAAATTTCGTGGCAGAGCCGGGAATCGAACCCGGGCCTGCGGGGGTGGCAGCTAATCACACTAACCACTACACCACAGAGGCGGACTCATGTTTTTCTTACGTTTTATAATTAGTAAATTTACCTCTCTTGTATTATTTTAGCATTACTGCCAATTATACAGTGACTCCAACTTAATATGCGTATGTCTGTATGTATGATGTACGATACCTTTCTATTTTAATGCCACAATTATGCCTTATTCTTTTGTCCGGATGAGAAGAAAGAGTAACAACTCAAAGAAATGCATTAATGCACAGCTTATTTCGATCTCTACAACTCCCGAAAGTGTTACAACAAAAAATCTTATGTATTCATGCCAGGAATCACTTCTAACAGTCTTCAATGTTCTGACATTAGTCACTCTGCTTAATTATAAAGGGCTATTTTGAGCTGTAACTCCTTTCCAGATTATAATAAATGATGTAAGAACTACAAAGGGGCACTAGGAAAGTTTTGCAATACGCAAAAACGACTGGCTGGACACCCCTGTTCTGGTGAGGGATGAAAAGAGGGGTGAAAACCGGTCTAGAAGACAGCAAGGTGCGGCCTTCACACCAGTTGTTACCAAGCAGTGGG
The DNA here is from genome assembly GCF_040414725.1 of Anabrus simplex. Taxonomy (NCBI): domain Eukaryota; kingdom Metazoa; phylum Arthropoda; class Insecta; order Orthoptera; family Tettigoniidae; genus Anabrus; species Anabrus simplex. The sequence continues at coordinate 208,887,313 of NC_090272.1, forward strand.
ATTGAAAGCAAGTTAAGATGTCAGTGTGGGCTAAAGGTGAATATCGCGCAATTATCCAATACAATTTTGCTCGTGGATTAACTGTTGACCAGTGCCTGGAGGAAATGACTCCTGTGCTGGGGAAAGACTGTCCACATCGGACAACAATTTTCCGCTGGTACAAAGAGTTCCAGAGGGGAAATTTTGTGGTAGAAGACGGTCCTCGTTCTGGGCGATCGTCTGAATCAGTGACTGAGGAAAACATTGAAGCTGTGAGGAAAATGTTGCAGCAAGAGAGGCGGTTGACGTATCGGCAGGTAGAAGAGACCCTCCACATCCCTGCACCAGCTATACATTCAATTCTATACGGCCATTTCCATGTTAGAGAGGTTTGTTCCCTTTGGGTGCCCCATTCACTTTGAGTGGAACAAAGGGCACATCGAGTGAAATGGTGCCGAAAAAAGGTACTCCTGTGACTGTGCGAAAGTCAAGGTCATTGAAGAAAAGGATGATTACAGTATTCTTCATTAAACGAGGCATCCTGACTCGGGTTGTGCTGGAAAGACAAAGGACAGTTAATGCGAAGTGCTACAGTGAGACTTGTCTGCCTCAGGTCATCCAGGCTCTGAAGCAGCTTCGTCCAAGGTCACGGCTCATCACTTGGCTCTTGCATCACGACAGTATTCCAGCACACCGTGCTAATGTAACAATGGATTTTCTTGTCAGATCAGGGTTGACTGTGCTTGATCACGCTTCATACAGTTCTGATCTTGCCCCATGTGATTTCGCACTCTTCCCAGAAGTGAAGATGAAGCTGAAAGGGCGGCGTTTTGCATCCGATGAGGAGCTTCTGGCAGCATGGGATCAAGAGTGTGAAAATGTAACCGAAGAAAAGTGGCAGAGTTGGTTCAGTGACTGGTTTCGACGTATGGAGAAGTGTATTGAGTGTGGTGGAAATGATTTTGAAAAAATCTAAAGCGTTCACTCACACTGTAAAACTTTCCTAGTGCCCTTTGTATTTCATCATCATCATCATCATCATCATCATCATCTGTTTACCCTCCAGGTTCGGTTTTTCCCTCGGACTTAGCGAGGGATCCCACCTCTACCGCCTCAAGGGCAGTGTCCTGGAGCTTCAGACTCTTGGTCGGGGGATACAACTGGGGAGTATGACCAGTACCTCGCCCAGGCGGCCTCACCTGCTATGCTGAACAGGGGCCTTGTGGAGGGATGGGAAGATTGGAAGGGATAGGCAAGGAAGAGGGAAGGAAGCGGCCGTGGCCTTAAGTTAGGTACCATCCCGGCATTCGCCTGGAGGGGAAGTGGGAAACCACGGAAAACCACTTCCAGGATGGCTGAGGTGGGAATCGAACCCACCTCTACTCAGTTGACCTCCCGAGGCTGAGTGGACCCCGTTCCAGCCCTCATACCACTTTTCAAATTTCGTGGCAGAGCCGGGAATCGAACCCGGGCCTCCGGGGGTGGCAGCTAATCACGCTAACCACTACACCACAGATGTATTTACCCACCAATTTTCATTAATATTGTGTACCAAGTGTAATTTTGAGATGTAAGAATTTAAACCTTTAAACTCTTCTTCTGAAAAACCATGGATTTTGAACTGTAACACTTTCGTTCTCGGCATTCGATATTTCGGTGTGATAAATAGCCTATGTTTCAAATAGTGAAAGAAATTTCAAAATTGGTCCAATAATTTCTGAGATTACCATTACATACAAAAGAAACTCAGTCACTCTTTATAATGTTGAGTCAAGAACTGGGGTCACAAGTAAGGCTTTTTGCGGATGATGTTATGTTGTACAGAATGCTAAATAAGTTACAGGATCGTGAGTGACTGCATAAAAACCTCGACAGTGTTGTGAAATGGACAGTAGACAATGGTATGATAATAATAAACGGGTTTAAAAGTCAGGTTGTTTCACCAAGTCCTCTCAGGTTTAATTACTGTGTTGATGGGGGTGAAAGTACCTTATGGGGATCACTGTAATTACCTGCTAATATACAAAGTTATCATATTAACAAGGTTGTAAACAAGAAGTTGCAGGGCTGAGTGGCTCAGACGGTTAAGCCGCTGGCCTTCTAACTCCAACTTGGCAGTTTCGATCCTGGCTCAGTCCGGTGGTATTTGAAGGTGCTCAAATACGACAGCCCCGTGTCGGTAGATTTATTGGCACGTTAAAGAACGCCTGCGGGACTAAATTCCGGCACCTCGGCGTCTCCGAAGACCTTAAAAAGTAGTTAGTGGGACGTAAAGCAAATAACATTATTATTATTTAAACAAGAAGTTACAGATCTCTTCGAACGATTATACGGACATTTAGCGGTTGGAGTAAGGATGTAAAGGAGAGACCATGATTTTTCAGAAGAAGAGTTTAAAGGTTTAGCAGTTTACATTCTTACCTCTCAAAAATACGCTTGGTACACAATATTCATAAAAATTGGTGTGTACATAGTTCTTACATCATTTATTATAATCTGGAAAAGAGTTACAGCTCAAAATAGCCCTTTAGAGTTAAGCAAAGTGACTAATGTCAGAACATTGAAAACTGTTAGAAGTGATTCCTGGCATGAAGACATAAGATTTTTTTGTTGTAACACTTTCAGGAGTTGTAGAGGTCGAAATAAGCTATGCATTAATGCATTTCTTTGAGTTGTTACTCTTTCGTTCTCATCCAGACAAAAGAGTAATGCATAATTGTGGCATTAAAATAGAAAAGTATCGTATATCATACATATAGACATACGAATATTAATATGTAGTCACTATATAATTGGCAGTAATGCTAAAATAATCCCTGGTGAGACCCCGACTAGAGTATGGCTCCAGTGTATGGGACCCTTCACCAGAACTGGCTGGAGAAGATCGACAGGAAAGCAGCACTATTTGTTCAGGGAGATTTCGGGCACACAAAAAAGCAGTGTTACGAAAATGTTGCAAACTTTGGACTGAGAAGACTTGGGAGGAGAGAGACGAGCTGCTCAGCTAAGCGATATGCTCTGAGCTGTCAGTGGAGAGATGGCGTCACTGGGAGTAATTTTAAGAATATACTAGCTAATGTATTGGTTATTTTCTACATCTACGCATCAATTATGTGAACAAAGAATTTGAGTCTCATGACTGTTATGTTCAAAATAAATAAATAAATAAATAAATAAATAAATAAATAAATAAATAAATAAATAAATAAATAAATAAATAAATAAATAAATAAATAAATAAATAAATAAATAAATAATTTTACACTCTAAAATCCCCGTCCAGTTCCTTGAAGGAATAAGCAGCGAAATAGACCTGTGTTCGATAACCGTCCAGATTCTAGCCTGTCTTTTCATTCATCGGACTCGGGGACTGGGCGCTTCGGTTCGTCGTAGTAGACGCCTCTTCATTTACTTACTACGCATCACACAATCAACCACCATAAGAACATAAATAGTGAAAACTTCTCCAACATAAGATTGAGTCAAGAAGGGCATCTGGCCATAAAACTGGCCTCACCACATATCTAACACCGACACAAAGTGAGTGGAAAGATCTCAGAGAAGAGAAAACTCTCTAAAATCACCGAAATCAAAACAAACGAAGTGGGTTAATGCAAAGTCGCAATGGTATTGTTAGTAACACGAGTACTGTCTACTCACCGCCATCTGCTCGTCACAGTGCACTAGACTGGACTACTTAGTGCAGGTGGTCCTGCTGTCTCAGCATCTGGCAGCTCGTCAAGTCTTGGCGACGCCGATTATTATGGGAGCTCAGCCAGTGACAGCACCGCCGAGGTGATATCACCCGTATTACAGGAACAACAAACATGCTGGGGCATGCTGCATAGTCTTCTGTATCAAAAGTACTCGAAACATCCTTTAAGTGTTCTTCGGACACACTGCCCAGCAGAGGACATTAATACGGAATGACCGTCCACCCACCCTTGGCCTTTATTACAGATCAAACTCTGCGAGAAGGCTGTCTACCATGTGTCGGAAAGTCTCCGGGGGAATGACAGACCATTCCTCCTCCAGCGCTGCAGGAAGTGTAGTTATAAAATATGACGACATCGCCTCACACCACTGCACTTTAGTGGCAGCCCGATGTCTATTAGTGGCTTATAGGATTTACTACGTCCACTGTAACCGAAGTTGCCAAATCGCCCACTGCACTCGATCCGAAGAAAGGGTGAAGACTGAGGAGTGTGTGTCAGAAAGTGGATTGGTAACCTCTCCACATCAAACAACGACACTTAGAACTCGTTAACTCAGCAGGGTGCAAGATGTGATTGACTGCTGGCTTCCAGCTCGCTTCCAGAAAGGGAGGCAGTCATGCTTTGTCCCCATATATAGTGATACGGATCGTGGGGATCTGGAGTGAAGTCGCAGATCCAGTTCATTCTGTAGATGTTCGACAGGAGAGAGTTCGCGGTTCAGGGCTGGCGAGTCTATTTCATGAATTCTGGTGTCTACAAACCACAGATGAGCATATCCCACTTTATGGCAAGAAGCATTATCATACTACAGCAATGATCTCCGAACTGACCTTTACCGTAGACAACGCGCTAGATACTGGTCAAAATATCCTTATATACCTTCATTTTTAAGGAGCTCTGTTATCTTAGGAGAGGGCCAAGTTCCTTCCAAGAGATACACCATTACAATGTGACACTGCACAGGCTGGTATATTATTTGCAATTTTCTCATTAACGACCGGCACGCTTTTAAAGTCTAGCTGGCCGGCTGTGTTTACATTCATTGTCTGCGGAGTGCCAGGATTTCCCCAAACTCGAGACACAGCGTTGTCAACTTTTAACTATATAACCACTGAGAGCGAGCAGCGAGAATGGACAGAACTGCGTGCAGTTGCGCAACACTGAAGACCTGAGAAGTGAGTCGGCTCCAGGACCGGCACGCTTTAGAAGTACTCCACGTGGACTGCCACTGACATAACCAGTACGCTATAGGTGAAGAGCCATCTGATACTGGTCACAGCAGAGATGACTGCAGACAGTCATAAATCTGGCTACTGGCGGGGGAATGGTACTGATTAACGTTTGAGTCGCCGGTGGTTAACCAGGAAATTGAGAGAACTATCCTATGAATTGTTCATCAGGCATTCCACTACCACCCGTGTGGCAGTCACATGCTTAGCGTGATATATTACTCCATATCGCGCGTCTCCAGCTGCCCATGGACCAGTGACAGGCATGCTACACCACAAGAAATCTTCCGTCTTCTACAGGGTGTCCCACGAGGAAGGGATCATTCACTAAGAGGTGATAGTAGTGGTCATTCTAAAGCGAAAACTGTATATGAACATATTCAATAATTTCCGAGGTACAGACCGTACTGGGTAATTGTACTGAGGTGGCCATGGTATCCAAGCCGGTTGCTATGGTGACGTTTGTTAATAAAATTGTATGTTTAACGTACTTGGCTTAAAGAAAATATCGTATTCCACAGTTTGTACATTTCGTTTGTTGCAGTGGTACAGTATCTCAATCTAATTTATCCTGGACGTTATGTCGGATACGACCAAGGTCACGCCGCTAGATTAATTGTTTTTGGGGTTGGTTAAAGAACGAAGTCTACAGGGAAAAGTGCAACAAGGGAGGACTTGCTTGCTCGCATTGTAAATGCTTCTTCGTACATTAAAGAAGAGAGACATCAGCTCCGATTAGCAGCACAGCATCTGTCTGCAAGAGCTGCAAAATGCATTGAATTTAGTGGGGGTATTTTGAGAATAAATTGTAAAGGGAAATGGACAATTAAACAATACCATAATTACACATAAGTTTAAAAGATAAACTGACAATTACGTAATACGGTCTGTATCTCAGAAACTACTGAAAATAAGGGATTTACCGGGTGAGTTGGCCGTGCATCCGGTGGATAGTGGGTTCGAACCCCAGTATCGGCAGTTCTGGAGATGGCTTTCCGTGGTTTCCCATTTTCACTCCAAGAAAATGCTGGGGCTGTACCTTACCATGGCCTCCTCCCTCCCACTCCTAGGACTTTCCTATCCTATCGTCGCCATAAGACCACGCGGACTGAGCCCCAGATAAATTATATCAATCCTTAATTCCCCTTTATATAAATGAATATTTACCCCAATTCATCCTTTTGAATTCCTACTATATGTTCATATTGTGATCTTTCCTACTTGAAAAAATACCACCCAAACTTATTCTTCTACCAATGTCATTCCACGCCATCTCTACAATGACAACTCGGAACATACCACTTAGTCGAGCAGCTCGTCTCCTATTTCTGCGACAAAGCTAAATAATAGGAAAGCTTGTATTTTCATTGATGTTTTGATTAATTGTGAGATTATGGACTGCAATTCCTTGTTGTTGCCCATTTCCAACGCGGATAGTTAGACAATTTTCTCAAAAACAACCTAATATTGCCCGACAGGCGATGATCTTCAATTCGGTAATCACATAAGCGAGGTTCTACATAAGGGTTACACACATTTTCATATGGTTATGAGGGTATTTAGGGATTGTAGTATGCATTAAAGGAGAGGGCGTATAAGTCTCTGGTAAGACCATGATCGGAGCGTGGTTCTAGCGTATGGGACACTCATCAGGATTACTTGATTCGAAAACTGGAAGAGATCCAAAGGAAAGCAGCATAATTTGTTCTGAGGAGTAGAGTTACGAAAATGTTGCTAACCTTGAGCTGGGAAGACTTGGGAGTATGGAAACAAAGTGCTCGACTAAGGGATATGTTAAAGGTTGTCAGTGGAGAGATGGCGTGCAATCATTAGTACACGGATAAGCTTAAACGGAGTTTTAAAAAGTAATGATAATATTGAATTCAAGAGGGGAAAGTGGGGCGAATATTCGTTTATAGGAAAAGGAATATTAGAGATTGGAATAATTGATCAAGGGAGATGATCAAGGGAGGTTCGATAAATTCCCAGTCCCTTTAAAATCATGTAAGAAAGGATTATGTAAACAAATGATAGGAAATCATATTTTATTGCATTTTTCACCCTCAAAAATTGAAGTATTATTATTATTATTATTATTATTATTATTATTATTATTATTATTATTATTATTATTATTGAATTATTGGCATATAATTGATATATTAAAATTAATTGCGAAGTTTTCGCTAAACTGCAATTAATACGACATTCTGAAATTTCGTCATGAAAAAATACGAAAATCAACACACACACAAAAAAAAAAAAACGATTCTTGTATAAGGAACTCTTAAAGAGATCATACTGAAATATTTAACCCCTAAGGTGTAAATTTAAGGGGTCAAAAGACGCAGCGGAGCGGTAGATCACGGCCTGCTATAATAGTTAATTCTTAATGACGCTTGGTAAGTGATATGAACATCTCTTAAGATGAATCAGTTGGTAACTCCGCTTCTTGCTGTGCTCTGTTGGTTAAAAGTGAAGGATTATATACGTTTCATATTGCAAATCTCTGATAACAGATTTTTTAGTGAAGTCGAACTGAAAACAGAGCGATACAACGATAATTTCGCCTGAGAGTTCATTTCCTTCTTAAAAGCACTGTTGATCACAAGTAACGCATTAAAAAGGGACCAAAAACAGATAAGAATATTTCATTGGCAGATGAAGAAGAATTTCAAGACATACAAGGACGAAAGAGCACTTTGGGCTTCTTCTTCTTCTTCCTCCTCCACAATTGTGAGATCGTGGGTGCGAACCGTGTCACACATGTGGACTTGATCGTATTTCACGACCGGATGCCCTTCCCGACACCAACGCTATATAGAGGGTTGTGCTCATTATTGCATGTTTTCCGTGGTGGTTCGTAAGTGTAATGTATTGTGAGGGTGCGAAGACGAGATCATTGCGACGAACCTAAATACTCAGTCTCAGAGGCAAAGACATTAGGCATATGCGCTTACAATTCCTGACCCCACCGGGAATAGAACACGGGGCACTCTGAACCGAAGGCCTCGACTCCTACCATTCAGGCAGTGAAACTGGAGAAGAAAGAGTACCTTCAGCTAGTCCTAAATATTTCTGGTATCGCTGGAGTCACTGTTTTATTAAGACCTGATGACAGCTGATTCTTTGGCGGTCGTCTGCAAGTAAAGCCAGTAGTTGTGACACTAAGCCTACCATGCCCAATTCAAGATATATGAAGTGGCGGCATAAGTGAATCAACTTGTTGGTAACTGAGAATCAAAAGCAGAAGAAGACAGAGCGGAAAGGAGGATAAGGACAGACAAAATAAGGATATAAGAGAAAATGTTGAACTGTATAACGGTGAAATTTACAGCATTTTATTTCAATTTTTTTTAAACTCTTCAAATGGAAGTGATAAAAGGCAAGAGGAACACGACGCGTGTTCTACTGGTTAGCGAACATCAATGGAACTCAACGGTTAAGGATAGGAAATTGCGAGGTTCGCTGAGTGTTATGCGGCATTGGCATGAGACAGAGCGTGCACAGGGAATGGTAGACTCGTTTAAAGCTAGATGTGTTCTTATGATGAAATCAAACATCAATAGTCCATGCAATGGATTGAAATTCCACACGCGAAAGAGATAAAATTCCAAACATTTCCAAACTAGTAAAGACCATCAAAAGAGTGACACCAGACGGAATCTCTTAACTGTATCCGAAAATATGTATTTAACTTTTGATATAGGAATCAGTTTGTCTGACTCATTGGCTGAATGTACAGATTTCAGGCCTTCACTTCAGAGGGCTCTGGGATAGATGCATCGGCCTCTCACCACTGGGTTCCGTGGTTCAAATCCCGGTCACTCCATGTGAGATTTGTGCTGGACAAAGCGGAGGCAGGACAGGCTTTTCTCTGGATACTCCGGTTCTCCCTGTCATCTTTCATTCCAGCAACACTATCCATTATCATTTCATTCCATCTTTCAGCCATTAATCATTACTCCAGAGGAGTGCGACAGGCCCGGCAGCCGGCACAATTCCTATCCTCACCGCAAGATGGGGGCTTCATTCATTCCATCCCTGACCCGGTCACCAACTGCAAAACAGGTTGTAGGTTTTCATTTTCGTAGTGGAAATGTTAAGGAAGTTCATTTTTCAACGGTAGAAGAAGTATAGGAATCCATTTATGTTTAAACTGGATCATATTGTCCAGAAAAGAACGAACCCCACAATATACAAAATATTATTGAAATACATTTCGTTCGTCAAGTAGGTGGTAGAGGTGGTCATTCTAAGCACAGAAGATTTATTTATTTATTTATTTATTTATTTATTTATTTATTTATTTTTTGCACACTACAGGACTCAGTGTCCCAATTACAGTGGCAACTATGACAGATAAGCTACAATTAACATGGTGAAACTTATATCTAAACTATATTCTACAATGGCCAAGAACCGAGATTTTTGAAGAGTTCTACGCATCGGATGCAAAGTTGGCTGGGTCCCAATTTAGAAATTACGAAGCGCCATCACACATCTAGCTGTCCACGGTTTTTTGTCATCAATTCTGTGAAAATATTTCCACCAACCGAATGAAAACTGTGTGTGCAAACTTTCCCAAAGAAAATTCGAAAGATATCATCTTGAAAAGTGCAAAAATCGTACAAAGTCTTTTTATGCATATCGTAAAGAACAGTAGTGTACCTTCTTCATGAACGACTTAACAAGTTAAACAATTTACCAGGTGTTACACCCTTTGTATGGCTACTTGGCTACAATAATATTACCAACATTGCGTATACACTTCTTAAAATTAAAAACAGTCTGTATCAACACATATTATAATTTAAAACGATTTTCGAAAGCTAAGTTCCATCATCAGTCCGCCTGTGTAGTGTAGTGGTTAGTGTGATTAGCTGCCACTCCTGGAGGCGTGGGTAGGCCCTACGATTCCCGGCTCTGCCAAGAAATTTGAAAAATGGTACGAGGGCTCAAATGGGGTCCACTCACCCTCGGGAGGTGTTTCGATTCTCACCTCAGCCATCCTCGAAGTGGTTTTCCGTGGTTTCCCGCTTCTACTCCAGGTAAATGCCGGGATGGTATACTCGAAATCTTTAGTATCTCGTGGCCAGAAATATTCATTTCAGGCAAGAAATCAGTACAATCTTCATGACCACCCTGTACCTGCTTACACATTCTCTCTCATTGGTCACAGCCATTACACGCTTTAACAAATTCACACATGTGAAGACTGAGGGGCGGTGGAGAAAACGAAGTACGAGGCAGAGTCCTGCAGAGAGGCCCAGCCCATGAGCTGCTTCGGCAGTAGGCTGCAATGGGCTTTGAAAGGCTCGAACATAAGAAGCCCGTGACGTCATCGCACGGGCCGGTCTGGACCAGCGCTATGTCATTCGTACGCGGTGAGCCAAGGACAGCGCTGTAGTAGTTCTATGGGCTGACTGCTTCAATGTGTACAGTGTACTGCGTGTCGGCGGAGTGCGTTCCATTACGGTCAAGTGGAGCCGATCAAATTTACTGTGGTTTTCAGTTTGACTCCTCTGTCTATCCTGTTATCGGAAACGAATGTGGACTGTAGTTCCAAAAGAAAGGAAACCGTGGCAAGAAATCGTGAAGTAAAAAGAAAAAGGAACAAACGAACTAAAAACCGCACAATACAAGACTTCTGAATCGGATCCTAAACTTAAAAGTCGTATTTGGTTGGTATTCAAGCTTGCAGTTGACGGTGATGGGAAAGACGTTAATTTTGTGTGCTGTACGATCTGCAGTGAACTTTATGTACACACTAGCAGTTACCCGCGACTTCTCGCGTGGATTTTGTAATTTGATCAAAGTAATCGTTCCTCGGTACTGTACTAAGACATTATCTGAAAATCCCTGAAGTATAAAACCTCACTGAAAAATTGAGTTTAATTTACCCCAGAAACTCTTTGTTAACCAATGTATGGTATTGCCTTTTGGGGCTGAGATGACCATGCGACATAGAACTGTACACGTGAGAACGTCTTCTCTCAAGTAAAAAAAAGGTTTCTTTATTTTTAAAGGAGATTACAAATACATATTACCACATCTGTAACATCTTCAGGTTTTGAGATATATGTATGCGCATAAAAAGAATTCAACCCCTTTATCAGCCCTTCCTCCACCCCCACCTACGTGGATTTCCCGTAAACAAAAAAGAGTGACATGTTTATTTATTTTTAAAGGACATTCCAAGTACCAAGTTCCATGTCTGTAATATGTAAAGTTTTTTACATACACTGTAGATATACCGGTATTCATTTTAAAAATGCACCTGCTTTTTCAATTCTTTTCAGTCCCTTAAGTGTTTTTTCCGAAAACAAAAAATATACGTGTTTATTGATAAAGGAGCTGCCAAATACCTATTATCACGACTGTAACATCTTTAGTTCTTGAGATATTTGTATCCTCATGAAAAGAATTCAACACCTATTTCAACGCCCCCCCCCCCAAGTTAATTTCACCCCCAAAATGAGTGCATTTTTATTTTTAAAGGTGATTTCAAATACCCATTTTGACGTCTGCAACATCTTTAGGTTTTTATATATAAGTATACTCATACAAATAATTCAACTAATATTTCAGTCTTTTCAGCCCCCTTAAGTGGATTTTCCAGAACCAAAAGAATACGTATTTCTTTCTTCTTAATGAAGACTCTAAATACCAAGTTTTACGTCTGTAACAACTTCAGTTTTTGAGATATCAGTACCATAATCAAATTAATTCAACCCCCCTTTCAGTCCACCCCCTCCCACGTTAAGTTGTTTTCAAAAAACAAAATAATACCTGTCTTTTATTTTTTTTAATTAAAAAATATCAATTTTCACATCTGTAACATGTTAAGTGTTTGAGATATACTGTGGATATGCTCATCTTAAGAATTCTCGCCAGCCCACATTTCAGTCCTCCCCCCCCCCCCATTCTCCTCCTTAAGTGTCTTTTCCGAAAACAAAATAATACATGTCTATTTTTAAAAGAGATTATAAATACCACTTAACGTCTGTAACATGTTAAGTTTTCGAGATATATTGTACATATGCTCAGGGATTATGTGTACAAATTTTGGTTGGTAGCTATACCCAAACGTACACGCATCATCTCGCTGCTGTAGAATCCTGGAGCTGGCGTTGCCATGGTTACGGCAGTTCATTTCCTTATCTGATTCCGAGAGCAGGGTTAGTGTGGTGCCAATATCCCCATAACGGTCGGTTTTAGGGCCTTAAAACATGGTTTTCGGGCCCGTAGGGCTTACCGAGACTTGTTCTTTGGGTCAAGGGACTTAAAATGAGCTTAGTCTCGTCCTTGCACGACAAATTCATTATTTCGCCTATATTAGCCTATTATTTTATATCTCCCCCGTCTCCCCCAGCTTGAATTGTTTTGAAAATAAAATACAGCCCATGTCTCTCAGGGATAACGTATATTTACATTAGTAAAAGGATTTTTAGAATCGGTCCAGTAGTTTCTGAGATTACCCTCCAGATATACACAAACTAACACAATTCGTGCTCTCACTTTATTATGTTAGTCGGACTGATTTGGTCTTTTTATGATTAGATATAGAACTTACGATGAACGAGGTGTGCTTGAATGACGAACATTCTAATGTTTCCGTGTCATTAGACTCCATGACTATGCCACAACCTGCCAAAGTAATGAAGTGTTCTTCGTGGATTGACGTTCATGATGCTCCTATTCCAACAGATGGGCTGGAAAGATATTTAAAGCAAAATTGTGGAACGAAAGAAGATGGATATAGCGTCCTATTGGAGAACAAACGGACAAAACTATTCAAAATTTCACCAGATCGGTAAGAAAGTAATATGTATGCAAGCATCAAGTTCAGCTTCAGGGAGAAATTTCAGTTCAGTGGGCTTCAATCTCTTCTACAACCAGACAATTGCTGATGCTCTTTTCATTCACAGTAATTCCATTCCACCACCATTAACAATGACCAATAAACTACGCACACTAAGTAAAAGCTATGTTCAGGTTTGTTTTTATTGTTGGCATATTGCACGTCATTTCTGTTTATATTTTATTTTGAGGTAAACGCGAATGAAGTCCTATGAATATGCTTCGTGTTATTTAGATTCATTTTCAGTTAACTTGGTGTCAATAGTTTATAATAAAGTTTCTGTTTGTTTTCAATTATTATTATTACAGTGCACGAGAAATCTCTACCGTTTAATTTCCAAATGCGATTAGCCTACTTTAAAATATGTTATTAGCGCACGGGAATTCGTAGAGTGAATGATCCGAATAGTTGTGTGACGTGAACAATTCGTTGTGCACGGCGCACATGTTATTGTGGAGAAGTACTTAAGGTTATTCTACTGAGCCCGCCCAGTGCGGTGGACTGCGGTGGGCCGTATGAGCCCAGTGCTGTGGGCCAGTACGCTGCCGCGTCAGAAGAGAACGGCACTGCACGGGCTGGGCTGCCGGAGCCCGTGGGCTTGAAGTGCTGTGCGGTGGGTCTGGCTGCAGGACTCTGGTACGAGGATAAGTAGCACGAACGAAACACACGCGGAGGGGAAGGTACTTGCTTCTCCGCCTACTAACACGTCTCACTGGCTCGACAATGAAGGGAAGGGGGAATGAAGGGAGGAACCACACGGCTCCTTCAAGGCAACAGACGTAATGTGTATGACAACTCATTGAGGGTCAAATTCTCCAGTTTCCTCGTAATTCTTGTGTGCGAAGTCTGGCTGAAATCTGTAACGATTGTTAAAAACCGGGTAACTTACAATGCACTTCCTAACCATTATTTTCCATAAGACTGGTCACGCCCCTCAGCCACGTACGGACATGCAGTCCGTCAGAACAATAGTTGTTGTTTTCATTTGCATATGCTTATATGTACAGGGAAATGAACCTTACATACCTTGTAGCATTGGCCTGCTGCAGAAATGTATGGATGATTCCCTCCTACAGTATAATGGACGGCAAACGGATTAAGAAAGAAAGTAAGAAAGAAAGTTCCACCATCAGTGAATATTCACTGTAGACTATTTTTAATTATGAAGTGTATCAAGCCATCAGTACTATTTACAATGGCTTTTATTATTTATAATGATAACAATAATAATTTCGTGTGGCTATTTCTAGCCGGGTGCAACCCTTGTAAGGCAAGCCCTCCGATGAGGGTGGGCGGCATCTGCCATGTGTAGGTAACTGCGTGTTATTGTGGTGGAGGATAGTGTTATGTGTGGTGTGTGAGTTGTAGGGATGTTGGGGACAGCACAAACACCCAGCCTCCGGGCCATTGGAATTAACTAATGAAGGTTAAAATCCCCGAACCAGCCGGGAATCGAACCCGAGACCCTCTGAACCGAAGGCCAGTACACTGACCATTCAGCCAACCAGTCGGACATTTACAATGATTATGACTCAACATTTCGTATATCTTTAAATTCAATATTTAACTAGAGGAAGTCAATGTTTACAGGTGAGTTTTGTACCGCTATCTTTAATAGGTGAAAAGATCGCTTATTATTTCATCTATTGATCACCTTGAACAATATTTTCCAGCTTAAGAAACACTTTCTCGTTGGCCGAAAGTGAAGACTGGGAGTCACAACAATAAATTCCGATTCCATCTTTCATCCTGACCACAACAGAGCGTGCACTTTAGCTCTCGTATGCTGGCTCGTGTCCAACATGTGCAGCCTGAATAGAATTAGGCCGTGTTTTCTATAAAAAGCCAAGCTATTTTCCATGCCATACGCACTTCTGGGAACTATGGCAATAAACAACGCAGTTAAATCTCCTCTCTCACCCCCCGAGGAATCCCATTCAGCTACAGAACTCATGAAAGACAACTACCACAGGTCTGAACGAGATGTTGCAAAAAAGTGCAGTCCTGTGTATTGTTATCTATCTATCTGCCTATCCCAATAAATAGAAGTCGAACTGCTGGGCTGTATAAAGGTAGGTATAATAATTAAAACAGCGATGAATTAATGGTTCTGCCGCAAAGCGGATTTATTGAGAATCAATAGACACCGCGCAGTTCGGAGATGTACTGTTAGTTGTCTCAAAATGTCGAACACCGAACAAATGACCGCGTGGTTTCAGTTCCGTAGCTGTGGGTTCGAACTCTACTGCTGGCAGCTCAGAGGATGGATTTGCGTGGTTTCCCATTTTCACACCAGGCAAATGTTGGAGGTGTACCTTAATTAAGACGACGGTCACTTCTTTCCCACTCCTAGCCCTTTCCCATCCCATCGTCGCCATAAGAACTATCTGTGTCGGTGCGACGTAAAACAAATTGTAAAAAATATATATATTTGAAAAGTCGAGCAACTTTCAAGTATTTGAAAGCTATCGTAAGTGTGCTGGTATCACAGCAGTTAGATTACCTCTGCGGATCAGTGGTAAAATGTTGGCCTTCGGATGCCAAGGTAGCAGGTTCAAGCCCAGCAGAGGTCGTCGGATTTTTGAAAGGCGAAGAAAAAAGAACATTCGATACTCCATGTCGTACGATGTCGGCATGTAAAAGATCTCTGGTGACACATTTCGTGTTTACCCGGCAAAATTCATTAAAAACTCAGCCACAGACGCCCAAGAGAGATTCGGTTCACTGTGCCATCTAGTCCGCTCAGAGTAAAACGGAACGTCGAAACTGACGAGCAGACAACCAAATGGTGTCAAATTAAAATGTCTGCACACGGTAGCTGAGGCCTTACGACATTATAATCACGGCATTGAACAGAAGGACTTTCCTGTACGCATAGGAATATGAACAAAGGGGCAATTGTTCTGATGGACTGCATATCCGTACGTGGCTGAGAGGCGTGACCAGTCTTAGGAAAATAATTGTTGGGAAGTGCATTGTCAGTTACCAGGTTTTTACAATCGTCATAGAAATGTTAGCGGTGTCGACTATGACTTCATTATCAAATGGCATACCTTCTGCGCATATCATGTATATCACTTAAATCCTTCACATACTTTCTAAGTGTTTTGCCTTCGTAAATACCCATGCACTTTTCCGCGCGACAGAACTTTTGTTCTCAGTGAATTTCACAACAGGCATGAAAATAAAAAAACATATAATAATACTCATTGCATTTTCTTTTAACTTCTATGATTTCGACAAAGTTTTTCACTCATACCAAATCCTTGGCATAAGCCAAACTGCTTACTACAATCATTTCCACTCAGTTGAGACTGCACCCTTCCTACATCAGTAGAAAATGCTACAGAATATAACAATCAAATATATTGACAGGCAATTGTGCCAAATTATTATTATTATTATTATTATTATTATTATTATTATTATTATTATTATTATTATTATTATTATTATTATTTCCAAAATGTAGAAAAAATGTTTTAAAGTGATAACTTCGAAAACCACAAACGTACTTAAATGAATATCCACAGCCTGTTTCCAGCCATTCGACCGGGTCAGAAATGAATGAATGAATGAATGAATGAATGAATGAATGAATGAATGAATGGATGAATGAATGAATGAAGCCCCGTCTAGTGGCGGCTGCCGAAACCTGTCGCACTCCTCTGGGGCAATGATTAATGACTGACAAATGAAATAAAATGTTATTAGAGAGTGTTGCTGGAATGAAAGGTGACATGGAAATCTGGGCTGCCCCGAGGAAAACTTGTCCCGCCTCTGCTTTGTCCAGCACACATTTCACATGGAGTGACCGGGATTTGAACCACGAAAGCCAGCGGTGAGGGGCCGGCGCGCTGCCATCTGAGCCACGGAGAAAAAGGACTTAGTGGGTTGTAAAATTATGGAAGTGATGAACGGGTTATCATCACTTACCATCCGCTGTCTCTAGTCGCAATACGGACCCACGTAGGCATCCTGATCTAATATATCCAGATTTCTTTACTTGGGAGCTTTTAGAAAGTAATGTTTTATGTTAAAAAGGAACTGAAAAATATCATCACACATAAAACTGCTCCTACCCAGTGGCAGTTCATGCTTAATTATGTTGAAGGTTCTTCACTGTGACACCCAGTCCATTGCAATAAGTGTAATAGACAAATCTAAATTCGTATTGCATACGTTGCTTTGACTGGAGGGTATCCGCATATGCCCAGAATAAAATTGACATTTTATAATGAAACACATACGTCAGCACTAGCTATTTTATAAATGAGGAAGGAAACACCTGATATCGTCATGTTTAATTCAGAAAAGTACAGATGATATTCTAATTGTTATCTTTAGTTTGAGAAACAAGCATTAGCTGCATGTGCAATACTGCTGCCACCACATCTCTTCATTATTTCCGATGGAAATAATAATACTTGAATTCATGCCCTAACAAGCTAACACTCTCAGATAAAACATGAGTAAAACTAATGACGTGAGCATTTCAGTCAGCCAACATGATATAAATTTGCAAAATTTCTCTCCGACTAAGGTCAAATTTATCATTATAAATTCCTTAAGAAATATGAACAGAATGAATATATAAAACAACAGAAATAAAAATATTAAGAACAGTATTATTACACAAAGCAAAAAGAGAATCTGTAAATTGCAAAAGGCCTATAAAATCACTTGGAACAGATGTAACACATAATTAACAGCCCAGAACGCAAAACTAACACACTATTCAAACCTGAAGCATTTATACACTTCTGAAATCTTGATTTCTAGAAGGAGACCACTAGTTCAAAACATGGAAAAAAAAAAAAGGAAGGAAGAAAGAAAGAATTGGAAATGTTCAGGAATGTATCTGAAAATCTCACTGGGAAAAGTGGTCCAGTCTGAACAGAGGGAATCTGGATGAAAAAGATATTTCAAGTACTAAAAGACAGCTGACTGCTTCAGAAATGCAGAACAATTTGAAGTACACGAAGAAGTAAGCTGTATGTCAACCGAAGGTTCCATTAAATGAGCGGACATTGTAGTCATTGATAGGAAATCTAACAAAGGCGTCGTTATCGATCCAAAAGTTAAAGCTGGGTGAGATGAAAAGAGGTTGATACAGAAAATAAAAGTCACTGAGTCCTGCTTTCAAAAGTATAAAATTAATGACTGGGAAGTTATTGGCGTATTGTTTGATGCGCACGGAACAAACACAAATTTCTCTGTGAATATTTTAAAAAGGTTTCGACTCTCGACTACTTTTCTACAAAGAATGTCAACTGCGATTTTGAGAGATTCACTCAAAATTGTGCAAAATCATCCATATAACTTAAAAGTGTTTTGAATAAATGGGAACCATCGAGGGTTAGCTGTCCGAGAATAACAAATATTGCAATATTTTAAATAATTCAAATGAAAATTAATTAAATGTATTTTAATTTATTACTGTCTCTATGGAGTAATAATTAGGCAGCTATCCTTAGTGTATTTCCTCTCTCTCACGTTCTTAAAAAATGTCATAGCCGACTGAAATACTGCGACCACATTGTCAGAAAAACAATGCTATACTGACCTGGAGAATTCTCAACTTTTCCCTTTCAGCGAATGCTAAGAAAAATTGACTAATTGAAATAGAAAGAGACCTACAGGAAGTGAAGATCACAGGGTAAAATGTGCAGGACAAATCTACAACCAGAATACTAGTCGACAATCAGCAATTTGCAAAAAACCGAACACTAGAAGCAATAACACTAAACGGAGGAACACAAGAAAAATGTCAGCGAGAAGATATTTTGGGAACAGGAGAAAGCCAACATATCAGATCAGTACGTTCAATCGTGCTGCCGAGTTAGGCATTACAATGTACGAACAAGTATCATTACATTGTGTATGTCTACCCCTCAGTTCAGAAACCTGATACGGGATTGAAGATGAGGTAAGATCATATTTTATAGCATGTTTGACGGCCGAATTCCCTTCCTGACACCACCCTCGGTTGAGAAACTAATGAAGATGAAATTGACAAATGAGGTGGAAGGAATCGAGTGTGGCCTATGAATACGAACTATCCCGGCATTTGACTGGAAGTGAAAATGAGAAACCACAGAAAACCACTCGTGACAGCAGACGATGGGGTTCGAACCCACACGCCTCCCGAATGCAGACCTTGGATAAACACGCTCGGCTACTCCGTTCGCTAAAAACAAATATCATTACATTACTTCTTTCCTATAATGAGTTAAAATATTTAAAATCTCACCACCAGTCAAATTAACTGGGGACTTAATAACGTGTTTACTGACCGAAGGACACAAGTTATAATTGGCAACCATGAAGAGGCTGATTTCAAAGAACAAACCTTCAGAAAGCCAGAGTTTGAAGAAGCTTCTTTCCCTGTAAAATAAGAAAATTCTTATTTCACTAACATCTTGCTAATAAAACTCGCATTTTCCGCCAGGGAGGTAAGCTAGGGACAATTTTCGCACACGACATTCAAAATAGCCGCGCTGAGACAATGACGTCACGGACGCACTTCACTGACCACAGAGCACGACGGAACTGATAGGCATTCCGCATATTGCAATATGGTGCACAATGGCACGGGAGGCACGGCCAGATCGATGGCTCCCAACTGGCGGCCTCGTTCTATCTTCCTTGCGTGTCTCCCGATCTAATGAGTATGAGATCAAACGAGTGAGGTGCATCGTAGCCAACAGGTAGGGTTCTCCTTGGACATCTCAGGGGAACTGGAACCTGTGAAATATTCTACAGAATTACCTACATGAATCATTTTGATACACAGCCTCCTTGGCTCAGGCGGCAGCGCGTCAGCCTCTCACCGCTGTATTCCGTGGTTCAAATCCAGGTCACTCCAAGTGATATTCATGCTGGACAAAGTGGAGGCGGGACAGGGTTTTTCTTCTCCGGGTACTCTGGGTTTTCTAGTCATCACTCATTCCAGCAACACTCTCCAATATCATTTCATTTCATCTGTCATTCATTAATCATTGCCTCAGAGGAGTGCGACAGGTTTCGGCAGCAGGAACAATTCCTATCCTCGCCGATGGAAGGGGGCTTCATTCATTCCATTCCTGACCCAGTTGAATGACTGGAAGCAGGCTGAGGATTTTTTCAATCATTTTGATACGAACACAAATTAACAACAAACAACGAAATTTGACATTTTTCCTCTACCGGGTGAGTTGGTCGTGCGATTAGAGGCGCGCAGCTATGAGCTTGCATCCGGGAGATAGTTGGTTCGAACACCACTGTCGGCAACCCTGAAGATGGTTTCCCGTTGTTTCCCATTTTCACACCAGTCAAATGTGCCTTAATTAAGGCCACGGCCGCTTCCTCCCACTTCCAGGCCTTCCCTATCCCATCGTTGCCATAAGACCTATCTCCGTCGGCGCGACGTAGAAAAACACATTATTGACATTTGCTTGGTCAAGTGAGTGTTTGAGTTATTTTTCATGTTCCTGTCCGGCTCCATGGTTAAATGGTTAGCGTGCAGGCCTTGTGTCACAGGGGTCCCGGGCTCGATTCCCGGCAGGCTGGGGAATTTTAACCATCATTGGTTAATTCCGCTAGCACGGGGATGGGTGTTATGTGTCTCTTCACCATCATTTCATCCTTATCACGACGCGCAGGTCGCCTACCGACGTCAAATCAAAAGACCGAAGAACCGAACACGTCCTTGGACACTTGTTCCTAAGGACGGTTAAAAATCAGCAGATGTTTGTAAAAGGCTTGGTTTCGCACCAGAATTTTTCATGGTCATCATTTGTGTCAACAGATTAAGCCTTAACCTTTGTTACTTTTAAATAAAAGCACAACAAAATAGTCGTTGTTGTTGTTGTTTGAGTCATCAGTCCATATACTAGTTTGATGCAGCGCTCCTCCATGCCACCCTATCTTGTGGCAAACTTTTCATTTCTACGCAATTGCTGCATCCTACATCTGCCCTGATCTTTTTGTCATATTCATATCTTGGTCTACCCCTACCGTTCTTACCTCCTACACTTCCTTCAAAAATCATCTGACCGAGCTCGAGAGCTGCAGTCGCTTAAGTGCGGCCAGTATCCAGTATTCGGGAGATAGTAGGTTTTCCGTGGTTTCCCATTTTCACACCAGGCAAATGCTGGGACTGTACCTTAATTAAGGCCACGGCCGGTTCCTTCCCACTCCTAGCCCTTTCCTGTCCCATCGTCGCCATAAGACCTATCTGTGTCGGTGCGACGTAAAGCAACTAGCAAAAAAAAAGATCATCTGCACAAGTCCTGGCTGTCTTAAGATGTGTTCTATTTCTTCTTCTGGTCAAATTTAGCCAAATCGATCTTCTCCCACCAATCTACGTAAAATCCATCAAAGGCCTCTGAAGCAAAAACATATCCATGGTTCTATGGTTTTCTGTGCACCGAAGAAAATGTAAGAGTATTCTGTTTCTCTTCCTTCTGGTTTTGCGGCTTAGGATTGGATGTACTGTAGGTGTATTTAAATTACATTTTCAGCCAGGAAATGGAAAAATAATTAACAACAGATAGGCCTACATAATGTACAAAAACAGTACACGTCTCACATTTAAAATATATTTTAAGATCGCTGTTCGTTCTATTTCACATTCCACATTGAATGGGAAACGGCGTTTACATGGATTTATTTATTTCCAGCACACAATACTTTCAGTGTGTTAGATTTAATAGAAATTCCCAATATTTTAGACAGATCTAATTTTTATTTTCTTCATCCATTCAAACGAGACTTCAACAGTTTTAATTAAGCGTTCGAATTTCAATTAAATCCTTAACAATTGGCGCGGTGTATTTGTAGGTGACAGGCAGGTGAAGCAGATCGCTATCACGCAGTTTCAATTTCCTCTTCTCTCTCTCTCTCTCTCTCTCTCTCGTGATACCGTCTGGTCCTGACAGCATCACGGTGCGCATCGTGCATCCCTCGTGACTCTTTCAAGACAACCCAGCGTGACGTCCGTTCTTCCCTTGTTACCCACTTCATTGTTGGGCACTGTAGACACGTCAAGGGTAAATAATTTGACATGAAAGTCTTGATAAACATGTCGGCCTTTAAGAGGAGTATCAATGTTCCATCTCCCTAATGTTAATTTTGCACAAATGTCGTTCTGTGCATCTGAAGCATCTGTAGAAAGAACTTTGAAATATTTATATACCCTCGGAATCAAGCTGTGATTTACACCCTTTTGGATGCAAATGATAGAATTTCCACTAAGAAAAGTCAAATTTCTCTTATTCATTAATTGAAACGAAATACGTTTACATAATTCAACAAATTTTATGATTGATTTTGCATAGTGTTGTAGTTGTGTTGTGAAGGATGGGAAGATTGGAAGGGATAGGCTAGGAAGAGGGAAGGAAGTGGCCGGGGCGTTAAGTTAGGTACCATCCCGGCATTTTCCTGGAGAAGATTGCTGAGGTGGGAATCGAACCCCATCTATTCAGTTGTCCTCCCAAGGTTCAGTGGAACCCGTTCCAGACCTCGTACCACTTTTCAAATTTCATGGCAGAGCCGGGAATCGAACCCGGTCCTCCAGGAGTAGCAGCTAATCTCACTAAGCACTACACCACAGACGCGAACACAAATACTTTTTAGGTCGACGATGCTGAAATATAAATATTATATGCCAGAAAACTGAATCTTAATGAAGATCATTATAGTTCAAGTTCCATTATGATACAGGTACTTCTACATCAATAGGAGTTCAGATTTTCATTATCATACAACTGTTTGACTAATTAGGTAAGGATAGCATCGCACCTGCGTTCAACGCACCAGCTTCGCACTTGTTTCCAAAATCAAACATGTCGGACACACATATTAACATCAATGCAACTTCTACTTCCAATATTCCACAACCACACGGCACATTCCCGCAAATTCACTTCACCAACTGTAAAGTAAACAATTTGTATTAGAAGTAAAGCTAGGTTATCAAAGGTTTGAAAACATATGACATTGTCAAGGTCTCTGATCCACTCACGGAAAATCAATAACCCAGCGCATGCGCTCTGTTCAGTGAACTCAACTGTCAAGCGACATCTCGTCAGAATTTTACGAATATTTAAAAAATGGAGTGATAATTATCGTCGAGCATAACCAGTCGTATGCAACTCGCCTATAATGGCAATTAAGACACTCGTATGAAAACAAACAAACTCGTGTCTTAATTATTGTCGTTATAGGGTTGTTGCATAATGTAATATTATGCTTATGTTCAAATCTACAATGTCCCTAATCTTTCTGGCAAAACTGTAGGTAAAATGCAATAAACAGAAATAACTAAGTAATTTCGTATAACGTACGTTATACTGAGTACCGTTGATTTCTGTCCACTGGGAATGAATAGTAACACTATTCCGTCCTAATTCAAATGAGCTTTCACCGTTCACCGCTAACCTTCACGGCTTGTGACGTAACCACAACGTCAATATTGTTGCTGAAGCACACACGCAGATGGCCTGCTCGCCCACTTATATGCTGTGTGCTCATCGGACGAAAAGCCAAGCGTGAGCAAGACTGAGTAAAAGCAAAATAATAATAATAATAATAATAATAATAATAATAATAATAATAATAATATTTTTCGACCCACTAACTACTTTTGCCGGTTTTCAGAGATGCGAGGTGCCGAAATTCTGTCCCACATAAGTTCTTTTAGGTGCCAGTAAATCTACCGGCATGAGGCTCTCGTATCTGAACACCTTCAAATATCACCGGACTGAACCAGAGTCGAGCCTGCCAAGTTGAAATTAGAAGGCCAGTGCCTCAACCGTCTGAGCCACTCAGAGCAGAGTAGTCAGGGTACCAGAAAGTGGGGTGCAGGTTATTATGGCACGTACACGTCCGTTAACGAGACAAGAGGGAAGCTGTTACCTTGTTAGCGTCTACTTCCCCTTTAAACTACTGTACATTCCCCACATTGCTCGTCTGTTCCACACGTAACCTCAAACAGGCAGAGGCATACCGTTCAATAGCGCCTGCCTGCAAGGACCAAACATACCTGGAGCAGCCAGAAAATTCCAGCTCCGTGTCTATAGAATGAACTAGAGATATTTAACGATAACATATTCATCATGACATAGTTCATACTTGTACAGTCGCCAAGAGCAGGTGGAATTTGAAGGATGGTAGTACGGGGATACGTCCGACATTGATTCTTAACCCCGGGAGTTTAGAAGACAGATTCAGAGTATCGCATGTGGGGTACTGCTGAGTAGCTCAGTCGGCAGAGCGCTGGCCTTCTGAGCCCAACTTAGCAGGTTCGTTCCTGGTATTTGAAGGCACTCAAAACGTCAGCCTCGTGTCGGTAGATTTACATGCATGTCAAAGAACTCATGCGAGACAAAATTCCGGCACCTTAGCGTCTCAGAAATCTGTAAAAGTGTAGTTAGTGGGACATAAAACCAATGAAATCAAATGGCGTATGGCTTTTAGTGTCGGGAGTGTCCGAGGACAAGTTCGGCTCGCTAGGTGCAGGTCTTTTGATTTGACTCCCGTAGGCGACCTGCGCGTCGTGATGATGAAGACGACACATACACCCAGCCTCAGTGTCAGCGGAATTAACCAATTATGGTTAAAATTCCCGACCCTGCCGGGAATCGAATCCGGGACCCCCGGGACCAAAGGTCAGAACGCCAACCATTTAGCCACGGAGCCGGACGTAAAACCAATAACTCAAGTTAAAGAAACCATAGCAAGGACATCAAGGAAAATGATGATATGCGACTGTGATGTCCTCGAGTCTCCCATTTCTTTCGTTTCCTAAGCTTAGGGAATCGGAAGTACATTATTACCGGCATCAATTTTAAAGCAGTCTGTGGTACTGTGTTTTTGCTCATTTTTGCTCTGTCCCTGTCCGCTCTGTCGTCGTGCTATCATTACAAGTGAGGAGAAAGACATCGGGTAATTCCACGTCATAAACTTGAGAAATGACTAACTGTGATATCTGATTTCTCTAGCTTTATTATTTCACAGGAGTGGAAATTCTAGTTTGAAAAAAGGAAAGAATGGAAGTCATTAGATGCGGAGAGTGGAGAAATCTACTTCAAGTATAAGGACTGCACGAGAACTCGGCATTGTCGACAATGAACATGAGCTGACTACGTGTGCTGCAGATGCTATTTGCTTGTTGAGAATTGAAACGTATCCTTGTCAAAGAATACTCAGTATGTTAATCTTTCAATTAATGTTGGTACATTATTTCAGTGTGTGCCCGTCTCTAAGGTTATAGGTTAAATGTTAGCAGGGTCAATGGCCTAGACGTCCGACTCGTTGGCTGAATGGTCAGCCTACTGGCCTTCGGTTCACAGGGTCCCGGGTTCCATTCCCGGCCGGGTCGGAGATTTAAACCTTCATTGGTTAATTCCAGTGGCCCGGAGGCTGGGTGTTTGTACTGTCTCCAACATCCCCGTAACTCACACATAACACTATCTTCCACCACAATAACACGCAGTTACCCGTGCAGATGCCGCCCACCCTCATCGGAGGGTCTGCCTTACAAGGCCTGCACTCGGCTAGAAATAGCCACACGAAATTATTATTATGGCCTAGATGTTAGGCCCTTTGAAATAACAAGCATCATTGTCATCATCATCAAATATTAGCATGCTGGCCTTTGGTCCGAGGGTTCCTGGTGGGGTGGAGATTTTATTCTTAATTGGTTAATTCATCAGATTCGGAAACTGGGTGCATGTGCCGTCCTCGTCATTAGAATTCATCTTACTGTAGGTAGCACCCCATCCTCACAGACGTGCAGATCACCTATAGGGCGTCTCTCCGGAGGTCATACACCACTTAAAAAATAGATTTCTAGTCTGAAATTTTCTCAACAACCTGCGAAGGTGTGGGAATACATTTTGCGTTATGTCGGATATCCAACTTATCTGTAAATATATTATTTTGGCAAGAATATATCTCAGAGCTTGAGGGTCATCCGAGTGTAACAAAGAGTGTGATGCGATGTTACCTAGCAACAGTACTTTTAAGAGCTGCACAGGCCATGGATCTGTACAGCGTGGCCATTCATCAAACTTCACATCACAACCTGCACAGTTCCTAGATAACATCACGTCACACATTTTACTGAAAGACATTGATCGCTTAATTTTGCCAAAGGGAAATGTAATAACATATTTTCTACTACATGATGTTGAAGTTCCAAATTTGAAAACATTACGCAGTCGGCTACTAGTGTTAAAGTACGTGAGATGTCTTTCGTGTATTATATTTTGAAATTATAAACAAGGCAAAATTTTAACTTACTTTTATTCATTCGTTTACATTTTCTTTTGTACGTTTTCTTGAGCAATTATCAGAATTTTATTAAACCTATTGAGCTATGTGAAAGGCAGGAATGTAAGACTTACCGTTGCCTACGCGATTGGTAATATCTAGTAGACAAGAGTTTTACAGTGTCCTTTGATTTGTCATTTGTTTTTTACAAGAATCCAGCACTGGGCGAGTTGGCCGTGCGCGTAGAGGCGCGCGGCTGTGAGCTTGCATCCGGGAGATAGTAGGTTCGAATCCCACTATCGGCAGCCCTGAAGATGGTTTTCCGTGGTTTCCCATTTTCACACCAGGCAAATGTACCTTGTACCTTAATTAAGGACACGGCCGCTTCCTTCCAACTCCTAGGCCTTTCCTATCCCATCGTCGCCATAAGACCTATCTGTGTCGGAGCGACGTAAAGCCCCTAGCAAAAAAAAAAAGAGGATGCGACTCTGAAGATATCACAAACACCCAGCTCCCTAGCCAGACGAATTAACCAATTAAGGTTGAAGTCTTCGACCCGACCGGGAATCGAACCTGGGACACCATGGGCCAAGGGCCAGTGCGCTAACCATTTAGCCACGGAGCCGGATGTTTTGTGCACTCATCCTTCTACTTAAAATAATATAATAATTCGTAAGACATAATATTTTGAAGCGTTTTATGACAGACGTTTCATCAGTTCTTCGCTCGAGAACAATCCCCACCCCAATTTGAAAGATATTTCAGGCGGAACAAAGGCGTAGAAGAAGAAAGCCGACTCAGGCTAAGTGAGAAAATTATTTTTTAAATATATTTTCCGGAAGGTATGAAATATGTGTTTCTTTTTTAACTTCGGTGGCGTCTATATTTGCGAGCTGCTTAGCCGTGGTGGTAAAGGCGTTCTCGATTCACTCAGAAGGTGATGGGTTCGATTCGATTTCCAATCAGGAAGTCGAAATATTTAGAAGAGATATTTCCTTTACTTAAAAGCCACATGGCCCTGAGATTCACAGAGCCAACAAAAAAAGTGAGAAGCGGGTTAAATCCTGGAGGCAAAGTGCTAACCACTGTATCCCATCTACAGTACAGCAGTGCCAAGTTTATGGCTAGCGGAGACGTTTGTCATGTACTCCTCAATGGGCGTTCATTACCTGTACGGGATTTTGCCTTTTTTCAGACGATGTTCTATGTGGAAGAGGCACACCTAGCCATTATGAGCATGTGGAAGGACAGAACCTTTAAGTGTCAAATATATTGATGATGATGATGCTTGTTGTTTAAAGTGGCCTAACATCGAAGGTCATCGGCCCCTCAAATATATTGAAGGTGAAGGTAAAATTAAAAAGAAAAGCAGAAAGAATTTCACACAGATGTCCAACTACCAAGGGAAGAATGGATGGCACCAGAAAAGACAACGAAATGATTTTGTATAATAAGACATTTGTGGCAAAAGGAAATGAATATAAACTAGAGGACCCCTGCTGTTGCCCAGCATTCTTGCTAAATACAGTCAAATCTCGATATATCGAAGCTCCATTACTCGAATTCTCAGTATCTTGAAGTAACTTAAAGTTCCCGCCCGCTAGTCCTATTCTTCATGTGTATTTGTTTCTCTACAGTACTGCTCGAAATTTGTTTACACGAATTTCTCGATTTCTCGAAGCAAACTTTCCTCCCTTGAAGCAAAGAATACACTGTAACTCGAATTTATGCAACATTAACTGTGCAATACGATATTTGTGGTTTGTGAGGAACAGTTAACAAGTAAAGAAAGGGTTACAGTGATGCTGGGAGCTAATATGACGGAAATCGAAATCTAAAAACTCTAATGACCAGAAAAACGGCCAAGCCTCGCTGTTTCTCTAGTGTGAATTTAATTACCGGTCACGTACGAAAGCAACCCCCAAAGTTGTGGATGAAAAGCTCCGTTTACGAATATAGGCTGCGTGGTATTGGCGAGAAGTTTCATCGTGAAGGGAGGAAAGGTTAACAGTAACAAACAGAAGAGACTAACGGATTTTTTTCCAGAGGTGTTAACGGAGATATGTTCCTTGTTCCACTGCTGTATGTACTGCATCCTGTATTCTAAAAATAGGGCCGATGACCTTCGATGTTAGGCCCCTTACAGCAACAAGCATCATCATCATCTTCAAAAAATTACTATAATAAGTGTTATAATATTAAAGTGATGCCGTAAAATAGAGTTTGTTCGTATATTTTTATGTACTGTTAAAATAAAGTATTCAGTGTAAACCCGTAGATACATATGATTCAATTATGTGCTATAGATGCTCAAAAACGGTATTCTCTATATCTCGAAATTTCGATAACTCTGAATAAAATTTAGCTCCCGAGGTGATTATTATTATTATTATTAAAGCGTCTTTATTGTGGCGAAGTTAGGGCTCCCGGCCCTTTCTTACACTTAACCACTTCATGTATATACAATGTATATTTTACATAAAATTTAAACATATGAAATCTTTACAACCTAAAGTATAACTAAAGCAACTTAAGTATCACTAACTAAACTAAGGTGAGTAAAGTATAACTAAATTATATACAGGAACACATTGCAATAAACAACCATATTCACTCTCATTCATGCATCCCATTCACACTCAAGAAAGACTGGAAGTGCTTAAAAGATGACGCTGGCAAAGGATTTTAAATTTTGTCTTAGATTTAGCTTCCTTGATGTCATTGGGGAGTTCATTCCACCAGCTCGTGGCGGTGATAGTGAACGATCTATTGTAGGTTGCGGTTCGATGCACAGGAATTTCTAGCGTACGGCCTGACCGGGTATTGAACAGGTGCAGGGAACTAAGGTAGCGAAATCTGGTGGATAGGTAAGGAGGAGTGTTTTCAGAAAGCACTTGATACACCAAAGTAGTTGCGTGGAGTCTACGTCTGTCATTCAGTCGTAACCAAGATAATTGTGTATAGAATGGGGATACATGGGCGTATGGTTGAATGTCGAATGCATACCTGATGCATGCATTTTGGGCACGTTGCAGTCTCATGCTTTGCTCGTTATTGATATCAATAAAAACTGTATCACAGTATTCGAGAATTGGAAACAAGAGTGATTGAATGAGCTTTATTTTCAAGGACCGAGGAAATATATTTTTAAACCGCTTCAGAGGATGCAGGCTTTGATATACCTTTTGGCACACTTTCATCACATGTTGCGACCAGTTCAATGTTTCGCTTATAGCCACACCAAGATTCATAACTGTTTCACAAAATGGAATAATGATATTGTTTAGTGCTACAGGAGGAATTTCGTATTGTTTTAAGACGTGTAAGTTTTTTGAAGTACCAATGATTATTGCTTGCGTTTTAAGAGGATTAATTTTGAGATTGTTACTCAATGCAAAATTACTTATGAGACTTAAATCAGCATTAATTTTTTCTACAGCACTCTGAATTTTATCAGTTCTTGAGTGGTAGTAGATCTGCAGATCATCAGCATAAAGATGATACTTGCAATGTGTAATCGATTTGGCAACATCGTGTAAGTAAATTGCAAACAGCAATGGTCCAAGTACAGACCCTTGGGGGACACCGAGGGGTTTGTTAAGCCACTCAGATCTGCTATTATTTACTTTGACACACTGACGGCGATTTTTGAGGTACGAACTGAAAAAGTTTATTGCCGTCTTGCTGAAATTTAATGAATCCAATTTTGAAAGTAGCAGTTGAGGAACAACAGTATCAAAAGCACTAGAAAAATCAAGTAGAACCAGTACAGTCACTTGTCGAGTGTCCATTGCCTGTCGGATATCATCAGTTACTTTCAGTAGGGCAGTCGTTGTGCTGTGTCCTTTCTTGAAACCAGATTGGTAAGGGTCAAGCAGTGAGAAGTTAGTCAAGTAAGTGAGGACTTGTTCGTGTACCAAGCGTTCTAGTACTTTGGAAAGGGGTGGGAGAATGGATATAGGGCGATAATCTGATGGTAAACTAGGAGAATTCTTCTTAGGAATAGGAATGACGATTCTAGATGTAGTTCAGATACCGGTGTCTTGATATGAGCTTGCTCCATACGGTGCCCGGGTACTTTTAGAATGCCTAGTTTAGAGTTTCTATTACCTCTTCCTTATGTCCCAACTGAATTTTTGTAGATATTTGTTATTGCGCTGTATTCTATAAACTATTTTGTAGTCTGATGATGATGATGCTTGTTGTTTTAAGGGGCCTAACATCAAGGTCATCGGCCCCTGATGGTACGAAATGAGACGAAATGCAATGATAAAATAAAATTCAAAATCCTCCACTGACCAGAATTCAAAGTATGAGAACGAAAAATGAACGGATGGATATGAAGTTAAAACAATCAGTGGAGCCGACCCGCAATGCTTCAGTCTCAGAAGCTGACGGAGAACAATAGTAATACTGACCAAGGGACTGCTTCTAGAGCACAATACTGCATCGATGATGTTTGCCAGCTAAAGGGGTCGAAAATATAGGTCGTCGGCCCTCCATTATGGTACTTATCGCTTGGAAAGTAGAACCACGGCATTTGACATAGTGCGGTACTAATCAAAAGTAGCATAGACTCGCGGTATTCCACACATTATGGTACTACTCACAGGTAATGAATTTCGCACATGTAATACAGACCTATGGTGTTTCACACGTAGCGGCGCCATTTACAGGCAACGCAAACCTATGGTTTTCATCACGTAAGTGTACTAACCACAGGGACTCGTACTATCCCGTGGTGTTCCTTATATAGTGGGTACTAATCATAGGCAAGCCAGAACCCTGGTGTCGCTCATATAGTGCTACTAAACACAGGTACCGTAAAAGCCTGACCGCGCGGTGCTCCTGATTGCTACTAATCACAAACCTATTTGGTACCCAACATAGTGGTACTACGCGCAAATAATAGCGACCCATGGTGTTCCCCGCGTGGTGGTACTAATCACAAGTAGTTTCATGGTTCTAATCCAATCATCCCTTGGTCGCCCCTTTTAGACGCCTCTTACGACAGGCAGGGGATACCGTGGGTGTATTCTTCGTTTGCGTCCCCCACCCACAGGGGGTTGTGTGTTTGGTCCGCGAGAGGTATTTTATTTCCCTTAAGTCCGCCGGCAAGCCCTCCTATCCGCTACCTGGGACGCGCCACGTGGGAGTATCACCTCTCCCCCTGCTACGCCAGCGTAGCAGGTTCGTGGATTTTGTAGTCTAGAATCATTGTTTGGGTTTAATTAAAATTTTTAGTTTTAAATTATTTTGATTCGTGTGGATAGATTGAAATTTCAGATCTGCCTGTAGTCGCCGTGATTTTGAATCGTTCAGTTTTGCCGAAATCTTTACGTAAAGACATTGCTCCTCAAGTGTGTGAAACCTGTTAAATATACAATGTATTTATACCGTTCATTCATATGCCTGTTTTAAATGGAAGATAGCTCAGTACAGACTGGCTATATAAATAAACTAGCTGTTACCCACGGCTTCGCTCGCGAGGATTTCGTAAGTGGATAAACATTAATTGTTCCTCGGTAATGCACTAAGACATTATCTGAAAATCCCTAAAGTATAAAAACTCGCCGAAAAATTGCATTTCATTTACCCCAGAATCTATTTGTAAATCACGTTTGTGGCATTGCCTTTTGGGGCGAAGAAGACCAGGCTCTTGGCAGAGCTAAATCTGGAACATTCGACATGAAACTCTACCTGGGAGAAACAGACCTCTTTAAATTCGAAAAAAGAAAGGGTTTCTTCATTTCTAAAGGAGATTCCAAATAACGATTTTCACGTCTGTAACATCATAGTGTTTGAGATAGAAGTCTCTTCATAAAGAGAATTCTACTCCTTCTTCACTTATTTTCGATCTCCACCTTTAGTTGATTTTCCGAAAAAAGTACGTGTTACTTTATTTTTAAAGGAGATTCCAAACGCCAATTTTCATGTCTGTAACATGTTAGGTTCTTGTGATATATTGTAGATAATCTCGCTGCTGTAAGAACTGGAGCTGACGTTGCCATGATCACGGCAGTTCATTTCCTTATCCGATTGCTAGAGGAGGGGGGTAGTGTGGTGCCATTATCTCCATAACGGTTGGTTTTAGGGCCTTAAAAGTACGACCAATTCGATATGTTGCCTATATTATCCTAGTATTTTTATATCTCCCTTGTACCCCCCCCCCCCCCCCATCGAAATGTTTTGAAAATAAAATACAGCCCATGTCCCACAGGAATAATGAGTATTTACATTAGTAAAATAATGTTTAGAATCGGTCCAGTAGTTCCTGAGATTAGCCATGACATACAAGTAAACTTTACCTCTTTATGTATTGGTATAGATATAGAATGTATTGCGGGTTAGGATAAGCCTTCGCCTGCTATTATCTGGAGTGGTCATGTAGATAGTCAAACCTAACTGAATTACGGACCTATTAATGCCCGATGATTCACCGGAAGGTGATTCCGAAAAGAATATAATAAAAATGGAGCAAATCGGTCCAGTAGAACGAACGGACGGACTGGACAAAGCAGTTTTTAGTAAACTTTTTAAAATTTTGCTTTACGTTGTACCCACACAGACAGGTCTTATGGCTACGATGGGATAGGAAAGGCCTAGGAATGGGAAGGAAGCAGCCGTGGCCTCAATTAAGGTACAGCAGCAGCATTTGTCTGGTGTGCAAAGTGGAAAACCACGAAAAACCATCTTCAGGGCTGCCGGCAGTGAGGTTCGAACCCATTGTCTCCCGGATGCAAGCTCACAACAGCGCGTCCGTAACCGCACGGCCAACTCGCCTGGTAATTTTTTAAATATATAGATGCTGCCGGAAATAACGAAGGATGAGTTTCATTTTTGTTCTGTAATATGTAACAATGGATCCGCCTCTGTGGTGTTTCTCCTCACTTGTAATGATAGCACGACGATAGAACGGACAGGGAGAGAGCAAAAACGAGCAAAAAGCACAGTACCACAGACTACTTCAAAACTGATGCCGGTAGTAATGTGCTTTCGATTTCCTAAGCTTAGGAAACGAAAGAAATGGGAGACTCTAGGACATTACAGTCGCATATCATCATTTTCCTTGATGTCCTTGCCATTGTTTCTTTAACTTGAGTCTGCATTCGAGATGTAGCTGACAAGGAGTCTTTCTGGGTTCGAACGGAAACTTGCAAGAATAATCAATTAACATATCCCAAATTTAATGTTACCGTAAAGTCGACGATATTATTAGAATTAAATGCTGGAGCAGTTAGCTGATGATGACGTAGAATGAGCCAGCCTATGCGTAGCAGAAATACACAGATTAGACATTAGGTGGCCCACCCCTCACCTTTAGGGAGAGGAATGAAAACTTTCCATGATGATGTTGATGATAATGATGATGATGACGACTTCCATGGTCGGCGGATACAGAGTGGGTCTCGGCCCAAAAGTGGCCACGGCTGGTCCGTGGTCCGACAGCTCTGCACTCTGCTGGTCCCCACCGTCGGCTGTTCTGAGAATTGTTTTTCATTCTTCTGCACTAAGGCGAATGCCGGGACAGTTCCTACCGTAGGCCACGGCCGCCAACCCTCTCACCTTCTCCGATCCAAATTTCCCAGCCTGAGATACGGCATCACCGCCTAGGAGGCCGGCCTCCGCCTTCAGGTTAGGAATAAAAACATTTAGTAGTAGTAGACTTCCATTCCATTTCCTAGCCTTTACAGTCTTGCTTCCAGACTATCCCTGAATCTGTAACTGCCCACAATTATCGATCCACTTAATGATAGGAATGGGCTTAGCAGTTATTTTTTGGTTAACGATTACTAGACATCGGATTGATATGCTTTGTAAATCACCAATAGAGGTTGTCCCCCAAAATCATCGATAAGGCTTATTATGTTTCGTGGGATGGCGGACTGATCGGTTTTCAAGAAGGAGCCCCTGCCTGGAAATGCACGGTTTGGACGCTGGAGAGGGTCGAAGCCTTAGAACGGTTGTGTTAATCTGTTCCGATTTGGTGTCTTAGTACGGAAGGTATGCAACCCTTTAGCAACCTGTGTACAGCGAATGGACTACCTCAGCCTAATCACATTCCTGCGCATGCGCTACATTCCTCCACACAGTCCTTGGTGCGCATCCTACAGTGTTACTTGTGTATTGCAGTCTGCCAAGGCAGTAACGTTGTTAACAGCAGTGCGACATGAACCAGTTCACAACTGCGGAAATGACAGACATGGTGCTTGCATACGGCAAAGCGGATTGCAATTGTAGAGCTGCTGCAAGATTGTATGCGGAACGTTTTCCAAACACGCGTACCCCACATCATTCTTGGTACGTGGCCATCGAGAGACGACTAAGAGAAGCCACGTAGGTAGTAGTATGAAGAGTATGATGGATGAAACTCCTTCAGTGTCAGCGGAGGACCTTATTGCTCGAGACCACGGAGAGATTGAAATTCTTGAAAGACAACCGCACGTCTTGGGTCATGTGCGTGAGGCTCTGCACCTCCGATGTAAGCTGTGCAATGACGTACGAGGTACACAGTTCGAACCCCGTTTGTAATGAGCCCGGTGTGCTACTCATGTTGGGTTTATTGACGACATGTGAAACGCACACCCATTTCACACTTCGAAGCGCTACAGTGTCCAAGCCGTGCGTTTCTGGATACGGGTTCCTTCTTGAGAGTGGACCAGTTTGCCGTCCCGCACAACATACTAAGCGTTGTGGATTCTTTTTTTTTGGACACCCTGTATAAACATGCAATTATGCTGCAGAAGGTAGTAAAATATGCATTTAAGTATGCCCTGTTTTCATGCTATTAAACACTTTTATGAAATGCAAACGTAACATTTCTTTATTAGACACGCGCGATTCACCTACACCAATATATAAAAAATGAATAAACAACTGAATTAAAAACAAAAAAACACACTTCTTACAGCTGCGGCTGTACCACTAGTACAAACAATCGACGTATCAATCTATCAGTATTCACTGTTAAAAGAATTATGAAAACGTCTATTAGACTATCTAGATACATGGTAAATCTATTAGTAAGGTTGTAAGAAAACCGTGCAAAAAGACAAAGCTGAGAAAACACACACTTAAATACACATAATTTTTCTTTCTATTTTACACTACTTTTCCTGTCCATAATTTGTTTTGCAGTACACTAGGACGCTCTGCTCTAAGTTGTCTGGTATAAATCTATGAAGTTTGTCTATTAAAACTAGCTTCAACGCGGAGAATGATCTCTCTATATCAACGGTTCGATCCTGGCTCAGTCCGGTGGTATTTGAAGGTGCTCAAATACGACAGCCCCGTGTCAGTAGATTTATTGGCACGTAAAAGAACTCCTGCGGGACTAAATTCCGGCACCTCGGCGTCTCCGAAGACCTTAAAGAGTAGTTAGTGGGACGTAAAACAAATAACATTATTATTATTATTCTATATCTACGGGTGTGACAAGAAAGTACTTGAAGTCGGTAGCGAGTGCAGGTGTTGAACAATCCGGTAGATCCACATTATCAGTACCAGCCAAATATTTGTTTATAGCTACGATGATGTCGTAGCCCGGATTTCGTTCAAAGACATCACGATATTTTGTTTGCAGGCGGAATCCGAAGCTTCCTGGGATACCTTCCAATTCACGCCTCTCGCTCCCGGTAATGTCCAGCAAATCTCCGAGGCGCAACCCACATGTTTCTAGACATTGTTATTGATTCTACCTGGTATGGAAGTGCGTCTTTGATAAGTGCCAGTTCCCTTTGAATTGTTTTATTGCCGAAAAAGTTCACGGCATTAATTACTTCATAATTTCTTGAATACTTGCTTCTAAAACATGTTAAAATATACATAATAAATGTCGAAAACATGAGCAATAAATCCGAAATTTGAAATTTGTGCACTGAAAATGAAAACTTAATCATTTGTCCAATTTCACCTTCGAACGCATTTCCACCGAGTTCGATAGTTGCAGTCGCTTAAGTGCGGCCAGTGTCCAGTATTCGGGAGATAGTATGTTTGCACCCCACTGTTGGCAGTCCTGAAGATGGTTTTCGTTGGTTTCCCGTTTTCACACCAGGAAAATGCTGGGGTTGTACCTTAATCAAGACCACGGTCGCTTCCTTCCCACTTCAGGCCCTTTCCTGTCTCATCGTCGCCTAAGACTTGCAAAAGGTTTTGTAGGTCTACATATAGGCAAACAAAATATGCACTTGCTTAAAAATTCGATGTCTGACAATTATAACTGTAACGGTTACCCAAAAATACTCTAACTAAAACGATTAAAAATAACCTAGTTTTAACCATTTGTTTTACGTCGCACTGGCACCGGTACGGCTAGAGCGATGATGGCAGAGGAAAGAGCTATCAGTGAGAAGGATGTGGCCGTGACCTTAATGAAAGTACAGCTCCAGCATTTGCCTGGTGTGAAAATTGGAAACCACGGAAAACCATCTTCAGGGCTGCTGAGTGTAGGGTTCAAACCCACTATCTCCCGAACGCAAATTGATAGCTACGTGAGCCAAATCGCGCGGTCACTTGCTCGGCGGGTCCATTATTAAAAGTACCTCATATTCGATGTGCTAGGAAAATACGTTGCCAACTCTGTAGTGTAGAAGTAGCGTGCCTGCCTCTTACCCGGAGGATCCGGATTCGATTCCGGGCCAGCTCAGGGATTTTAACGTGGATCTGAGGGCTAGTTCCAGATCCACGTGATAACAACAATGCCATTCGTTTTACGTCCCACAAACAACTTTAATGGCTTACGGAGACGCCGAGCTACCGCAAATTTGTCCTGCAGGAGTTGTTTAATATGCCAGTAAATCTACCGATGAGAGCATATTCAAATACCACCGGAGTGAGTGGGGATAGAATCCTCAGCCTCTGGTTAAGAGGGAGGTTCACTATCCCTACACAGCGGGGCCATCACATTTTCAGACAACCAGTAATTATCGTGCAGCTTTCGTTAGCGCTCTACACTTCTCAACAACAGACTGTACTTCAAATAGTCCATCTACCCGATGCGGTATTTCCTACTTGGTAATCAAACCCCTTACGTCTCATTCCAACCGACACAAATCTAGGCAGAAAATGCTGACCATCATACTTTATTTTCAGCACTCAAATTCACATCGGAATACATTGCAATGGTTTTTACATCTTTCGTACACCATGTATCAACTAAATAATAGCATGTGGTGCTGTTAGGAGCTGCAGATAACTGCCTGGTGCTTGTGTGTCTGGCCGAATTGAGCCCCATCAAAGCTATCATTTCAAGAGCCAGGGGTCTGGAAGCAGTTGATGCTGCATTCCGTTTCTTATCTGCCTCAAGTTAACAACTATTTGAAGGTCAAAGCTTATCAAACAACGTCCAGAAATGAGGTTGCATCTGCTGATGACATCACTTCAAAGTCATCAAGAAATAGAAAATGTTTACAAGGTCCACTGCTATTTGATCGTGAGATTTTCTTTAGCAAACTCATCACTTCGAAGAGTTTGCCCTCTGTCAGAAATGATAACATTTATATCACACTACCATTAACTAACCGACGGTATGAAATAGATCGGCTTTTAGAAGATTAAATCAATTGCTTGGATACTGATCTAGTGTCCTCTTTACATGCAACAAGCTTTAATAGCTTAATTTCTAATAATAATAATCCCGTATTGACTACATATCAAATAGAGAATGTTTAAGATTAACTGAAATATTATAAACAAGTGATCCGCCTATTCAATACAATTTATAATTTATTATATTAGTACATGTTTCGTCCCCTAAGGGACATCATCAGGTATAATAAATTAACATTAATATATCAGAACACAAAATAGATATTATTAAAATTAGCAAGACACATTAAAAAAACCTTGATGTATGATACGACATTTAAAATACAAATTTAGCTATTTAAAAAAAAAATATAAGCCATAAGATCGATAAAAACAGTGGAATTGTCCATTAAACTCTTGATAATGTTCCTGGGAATAACAGTTGTGCTTTATAAATTCATAAAATGATCACTGTTGTGTATAACACTCTTGATTTAAAGTATTTGTTGTTTGGTCTTTGATATGCTAATTAATAAACGTCATTATTTAGAAATTATCGGCAAAATTATCCGCACTGCCATACAGTTTGTATCCGCCAAGACACTAACTTCGCGGATATCAGCATCCGTGCAGGGCTTTAGATATATTTACAAAGACCTCCCATACAGAAACCGGACTATGCTGTTAGGGTCACGCAGCTGTGAGCTAGCATTCGTGAGATAGTGGGTTCCAACTGTCGGCAGCCCTTAATTAAGGCCCTTTCCTTTCCCATCGCCGCTATACGACCTATACGTGTCGGTGCGACGTAAAGCAAATTGTAAATAAATAAATAAATAAATAAATAAATAAACAAATAAAAACCAAACTAAACCAAACCACATGGCACTACAGCCCTTGAAGGGCGTTGGCGTACCAAGCGACCGCTGCTCAGCGGATATCATGCAGATTACGAGGTGTCATGTGGTCAGCACGACGAATCCCCTCGGCCGTTTTTCTTGGCTTTCTAGACCGGGGCTCCTATATCACCGTCAGATAGCTCCTCAGTTCTAATCACGTAGGCTGAGTGGACCTCCAACCAGCCCTCAGGTCCAGGTAAAAATCCCTGACCTGGCCGGGAACCGAGCCCCGGGGCCTCCGGGTAAGAGGCAGGCACGCTACCCGTACACCACGGGGCCGTCAAATAAATAAATAATACACATAAATGGATGTAGGCTGTCACTATTGTGACGACTGCAGGATTATGAGTATTTCGTAGACTTAATTCTTTTCGCTGTTTCAATTTCTCACAGTAACGCCCTTTACGCTCTTTCTGTTCCATTTGTTTTTTCCTTCGTCATTCATTTTTCTCGTATCAACTCTATCTGCCGCACGTTTTTGCCGAATCCTAATCAAATCTTCCTTTTCCATTATTAACAACTGGCCGCGATGTATTCACAACGACAGCTAACCTCCTGTTGTCGAGGAACTTAAGGTCGATTAACACATCTCTGGGACGTGACGGCGCTCTCCGTTTCCGTATTTGTTCTTTCAGGTCCGTGCAGTTACGTCAGTAGTCAGGTGTTCCATAACGAATTTTAGTGATGAGATCTGTCAATGGTAGCTGGAATCTTGGATGAAGAGGAAGAAAACAAGAAACAGTGGGTTTATCCTACATGAAAACGCAGAGATTTAGAAAGAGAATTTTTCACTCTATATAAGGGCTTGATGTACGATGAAATACAATTTCACGGATATTTCAGAATGAGCAGAAATACATTCAGTGTGTTGTTGAAGGGGGCCGAACCTTTAATAACAATAAAGGGCACATTTTAGAGACCTACCATTACACCAAAAATGTTAATATATGTCAGACCGGGTGAGTTTGGCTGTCGGTTAGGGCCTTGCTTCCGGAAGATAATGGGTTCGAACCCCACTGTCGGAAGCCATTAAAATGTTTTTTCGTAGTTTACCATTTTCACTCCAGAAAAAATGCTGGGGTTGAACCTTAATTACGGCCACGGACGCTTCCCTCCCACTCCTAGGTTTTTCCTATCCCATCGTCGCCGGAAGACTTATCTGTGTCGGTGCAGACGTAAAGCAAATTATAAAAGTTCTCAGAATATCAATTTTTAAAATATCATTACTACTATGATATTATCATGTGCCGGCCGCGCGGTGAAGTGGTAGCGTGCCTTCCTCTTACCCGGAGGGCCCGGCCTCGATTCCCGGCCAGGTCAGGGATTTTTACCTGGTTCTGTGGGCTGGTTCGAGGTCCACTCAGCCTACGTGATTACAATTGAGGAGCTATTGACGGTGAGATAGCGGTCCCGGTCTAGAAAGCCAAGAATATCGACCGAGAGGATGCGTCGTGCTGACCACAGGCCTTTGGGCTGAGCAGCGGTCGCTTGGTAGGCCATGGCCCGCCGGGGCTCTTACGTGAAGGAGTTTGGTTTTATGATATTATACAAGCGTATATGATTGTTTATAATGCTACTAAATTAAATTTGGATCACCTATTACACACAGGTTTTTTTTGCTAGTGTCTTTACGTCGCACCGAAACAGACAGGTCTTATGGCGACGATGGGATAGGAAAGGCCTAGGAGTTGGAAGGAAGCCGTGGCCTTAATTAAGGTACAGCCCCAGCATTTGCCTGGTGTGAACATGGCAAACCATCTTCAGGGCTGCCGACAGTGGGATTCGAACCCACTATCTCCCTGATGCAAGCTCACAGCACAGTTTTTAAAAAATCTGATAAGTAATAAAACGTTATAATTACTTACCTTCACCTTCCATTTTTCTCTCCTATTTCATCCCATACACGTATTTTGGATCAGCTAAATAACATAAAATAAAGAGCGTGCCTTCTCTAATTCATTCAACAGTTCGTCGTTCATTTCGGGAGGTAAAGATCAGTTCAAACTTACACAGATATACACAGCACTCCAATATAACTGAGAAGCGGGAAGTGGGAAGAGGGAAATCACGTCCGTGAAAACAAGGAAATATCCTTGGCAATGAATATGTTTTGCCGGCACGGATCAGGGAGAAGCGATGAAGGTCAACAGAAGTGTTGGAACTCATCGCTTCGTTCAAAAGGCGACGATATTTTATTTTCACGGAAGATACCGTCACGTCCCGGAGATATGTGAACTGACCTTTAATCTACGTTAAAAAACATCGGAAGAATCTGACCTCAGCGCTGTCTCATATTATTACTGCTGCAACGAAGACGAATAAAATCTCGCATCTTCATTAAATTATGAGCAGTACTTATTACTCTTCATGAAGCGGAAAGGTATGAGAAGGCGGAGCAGGATTACTTACTAGGTCTCCAGAGCGAGGCCTGAATACATAGAGGCGGCCTGCTCTTTGAGCTCCAGTGCCTTCAGCCAAGCCTCTTTTTATCTGATTTGCTGAGACGTTTTCATGGTCAGAGTTCTTACTGCACCACAGCGGGTGCTGTCTTCCGGTTAACTTCTACGAACACGTGAATGAAAGCAATGTAAGAGCTCAGTGTAGGAAACTAGCCGCTAGCTCAGTTTGTTGAGAGCCGGCCTATGGTTCCTATCAAAGGTGAGACCGGACCAAAGCATGGCGTATAACTGGTTCGGATTCGACATGAAATTTGCAACGATGTGACTATGAGCACAAGATTAAAATGAAATGAAATGAAATGGCGTATGGCTTTAAGTGCCGGGAGATCCCAAAACTGGTTCGGATCGTCAGGTAGCAGGTCTTTTGATTTGACTCCCGTAGGCGACCTGCGCGTCGTGATGAGGATGAAATGATGATGAAGACAACACATACACCCAGCCCCTGTGCCAGGGAAATTAACCAATGATGGTTAAAATTTCCGACCCTGCCGTGAATAGAACCCGCGACCCCTGTGACCAAAGGCCAGCACGCTAACCATTTAGCCCTGGAGCCGGACAGATCAAAAGGAGACTCGAAACTACAAGCTTTTACATACATAGCTTCTTAGACTATGTATGTTGAGTGCTTAGACCAGAGGCAGGTTTGATCCTCAACAGCCGTCATAGATAGCCTTAGGCGTCACTAAAGAGGTATACTAGGCAAACGAGGAGGCAGGTAGTTCCCCGTTGCTTTCCTCTCTGTGGCATAAGTTACTATTACATATCACTCTGCAAAGCCCTCTGAAATGCACGCAGAAACTGAATCTTTCAGCGATTTTAATATAAATAATAATAATATTATTTGCTTTACGTTCCACTAACTACTTTTATGGTGTTCGGAGACGCCGAGGTGCCGGAATTTAGTCTTGCAGGAGTTCTATTACGTGCCGGTAAATCTACCGACACAAGGCTGACGTACTGGAGCACACTTAAATACCACCGATCTGAGCCAGGATCGAACCTGCAACGTTGCGGTCAGAAGGCCAGCGGCTCAGGCGCGCAATGTTGAATACATCCCTCCTGTTAGGGTTGCCGTCAGGAAGGATATCCGGCCATAAAACTGGACCACATCCACACAAATTGTCAAACTCAAGAAAGCAGGAAAAAAAAAAGAATAAGCTTCCAAAAAATTTATAATGTATTTTGTTAATTCCATTATGGGATGTACTTTCCGGCCCTTCATCATTCGCATTTTACTCTTACAAAAGTAATTAATTCTTGCTTGTTAAGAAAAAAGGATGGCGACATTCATATAAGTGCAGAAAAATCCTAAGTTTGCAAAAAATTGAGGCCTTACATAACCTCACTTTCCTATAAAATCCCGCTGAAACTTTGAACAGGATCATTGAAGAATGAGCACAAAGTACATAGTTTGTGTTTTAAACTTGTAAACGCATATTTATCCAAAAGATAAGGGAAAGCTGCACACACACACACACACACACACACACACACACACTCTCTCTCTCTCTCTCTCTCTCTCTCTCTCTCTCCTGGATATTCACGAATACTTTCTCAGTTTCAAGACGAATTTTCAATCACAATGTTTGTTCAAAGGAAGAATATGCGCCATTAAATTCATATCTACAGGATGGTCGGAAAGAACGTGAACCTGATATTTGAGCGTTGGATGGTTGGTAATACTGATGAATAATTCGAGAAAAATAATTCCATATTTCGTACCGTTGTCATTTTATCAGCTGCTGAAGTTGGCTATGGGAAGAAATGAAAAAGTATTTACAAACATGCC
This sequence comes from Anabrus simplex, assembly GCF_040414725.1. Taxonomy (NCBI): domain Eukaryota; kingdom Metazoa; phylum Arthropoda; class Insecta; order Orthoptera; family Tettigoniidae; genus Anabrus; species Anabrus simplex. Next base: position 208,930,028 of record NC_090272.1, read on the forward strand.
ATTTACAAGGAAATACTTAAGTGCAGCTTCCTTCTTGCAATCTCCGCTAAAGACTCCTCAAATGAAAATAGCCTTTTTTTTTGATAAATATCAATGATGCACACCTTTATCATTTTCTAAAATTGTCTATGGGGCAAATTGAAAGGCCATAAATAAAGCAGCTGATATGTGAACGATAGCATAATAATAATAATAATAATAATAATAATAATAATAATAATAATAATAATAATAATAATAATAATAATAATAATTGTTATGGGGTTACCCGTGGACCAGCAGAGGTGAAAGAAGGTGCGGGCGGGAATAGGTCTCAACTTACGAAATTAAAGTTAATTTAAAACTTCAACAAAGGTTATATTTTCTTTTTAAGATAAACAAATAACAGAATATAACAGGTACCAAGTAGCAGATCAACAAATTAAGAAAGTACAATTTTAGTTCGTTACAAAATTTGGGCTTCGAGCCCGACACTCACGAACCTTGAGCTATGAGCCCAACTTTACCTATATACCAAGTTCAAACAAAGGGGCAGAAAACCCCAATCATGCCAAGGAGCACTGGCTCCTGATTACCATATTAAGCCTCCTCGAGGCACACAGAAACCAAATTTAAGAAAGAGCAAACCGCTCTCAAGGTTCAAGCCCATCAAAGGCCACAAGGCA
>NC_090272.1:209235692-209330692 GCF_040414725.1 Anabrus simplex
GGGTGTTAGTCTACCGCCCCCACCCACACGATGAATACGGTCACTCAATGCAGAACATGAAACCCGCAGAAAGTACTGATTTTCTCTGTTTTTTTTTTTTTTTTTTGGAAGAGAAAGCTGAATTATGCTCATAACAAGAGTTGTTGAATATGAAGGTGCATTTCACGTATAGTGCACGGATTTTACAGTAAATATACAGTATAAAGCCAGCCCCGTGGTGTAGGGGTAGCGTGCCTGCCTCTCACCCGGAGGCCCCGGGTTCGATTCCCGGCCAGGTCAGGGATTTTTACCTGGACCTAAGGGCTGGTTCGAGGTCCACTCAGCCTACGTGCTTAGAATTGAGGAGCTATCTGACGGTGAGATAGCGGCCCCGGTCTAGAAAGCCAAGAATAACGGCCGAGAGGATACGCCGTGCTGACCACACGACACCTCGTAATCTGCAGGCCTGCGAGCTGAGCAGCGGTCGCTTGGTCGGCCAAGGCCCTTCAAGGGCTGTCGTGCCATGGGGTTTGGTTTTTTTTATACAGTATAAAAGAAAATGGAAGAAAACCGTCGTGAATTCTTGAGTTGACCTACATCGGATAAATATCTAAAAAATTGTCAAAACAAACGAAATTACAGACAGCGGAACCCTTACAACTTTATTTATATAGATTGCCTAGCCGAAGTTGCAAAAAATGCTCGGTTCTCTCAGAGGGACGCAGATCGATTCCTGTCGGGAAGTCAATTGTCTTGGAGACGAGACTTTCACTTCTGAAGAGCAGTCATAAATAAAGAAGAACAAGAAGAGTCAGAAGAAGATTTCGGTCCTTCTATGAGCTCTTCCTACGGAAGAATTTGGATGTGGCACGCTTCAGGGTACTGTGTCTAGGCTGTTGCAAAAAAAATGAATCTTAGAAGAATTGAATGCGGTACGTGTTATAATTTTCCTGGAATATTGCACAGACTGCCGAACGAACACTGAATACTAAGTTATTAACAAGTGAACTGAATATGACTTGGCGGGAGACAAACAAGTAATCAGCTTAATGTAATCGTCGCACGCGTTGCCATCGCTCGCGAGAAATGACGAGAATACATAATGGATTTAATAAGGAAGCAAGGAAGGACTACTGAAGCTGGTATTTCGTTTAATATGTCGGTATATCATCTTTTACATTTGTCTAAAATTGCTTATCCTGCTTTCCTAACAAAATGTACGTTCAATGTGACAAAATGTATAGAGGAAGACATTGTTTATGTTAATGTTATGGTTGTTACGTACGATTAACTAGAGCTCAATGAGATATTGATCTAAATAAATTTGTGAAAGTTATAGCCATTCTGCTGCATCCTTTAACTAGAGCTTGCTGTGAAAGGTTGGTATAACCAATAAAGTTCCTACGAAGTACATTTAACCCCAACACCCAGGCACAACTTCGGTCTTGGACGGGAATTTACGGACACATGTCTTTCTACCGAAAAATTCTACCGGTATTCTATTCCAGAATACAAACTTTAAAAAGTGGAAAGTAAAATATAATATCTTACATTTAATTTTGTTGGTTAGACAGTTACATATAGAAGAATATTGAATTATAATCAAAGCTGCACTCATAGCCTCTGATAAGATTGTAAAATTACTTTTGTTTGGATTTTAACGGGGACTGTCTAGCTAATGCGGTAAAGTTGTGATCATTCCACTTAAGAAGACGTGTGGACACTTCTCCTTCAGTAAGTCGGAAAGTACAGAAACGAGATTTATGGAGAGGCACAAGACCCTGTGTTCACTCAGAAATGTGAAATAATACAGTGCAAAATCACCCGAGACATTTTTGAGCCCATTTTCGATCAGAAGTTGTTCTTGCAACAAAATAACTGCGGTAAGTGTTGCACAGAATTGCAGCAGCATCGAGAATTTCTAAATTCCTGAACCTAGTTATTTGGTCTTATTATTTTTAGACATACTATTTGACTCAAAATTGGGAGGCAAAACAGCAGAGTGGACTTCCAATCGACAAAAGATTGTCTGCATGGTTTGATTAAAAGCTATAGAAGTTCTTTATCTGTCTGACATTCTACGTAATGGACATAAGCACTGAAGAATTATTTGTAATATTACTAAAAACGGCACAATATCATTCTTATAGAATAGAAGCATTCAAGATACTTGGGACAAATATTCACTTATACGAAGAGGAATTAGGGATTGGAGTAATTTATCAAGACAAATGATTTTTGAAACTGTTTAAGAAAAGAATACTGAGTGAGTTGGCCGTGCTGTTAGGGCCGCGCAGCTGTGATTTTGTATTTGAGAGGTAGTGGGTTTGAACCTTACTGTCGGCAGCCTTGAAGATGGCTTTCCATGGTTTCCGATGTTCACGCCAAGAAAATGCTGGGGCTGTACCTTAATTAAGACCACAGGCGCTTCCTTCCCACTCCTAGTCCCTTCCCATCCCATCGTCGTCATAAGACCTATCCCTGTGTCGCTTTCATCTATCCTATCCGACCTCCCTTGGTCAACACGTGGTCTTTTCCGACCGGGATGGTATTATGTTTACGAGGCCTGGGAAGACTTTATTTTTTACGCCTTATGTGGACCTTATCTTTTTCTTTTTTGCCGATACATTTATTTCCCTCTCGTTATCGTTAATAGAGGAATATCTCAATCAAAGCAAAACTCAGACACTACCAGACAGTGATCCGTCAGGAGGCTTTATATTAGTGTTGGGATAATGGAATACTTTTAATAATCGAATAACCTCCATCCGATTATTTAAATTATCGAATAAATAATCGAATAAAATAATTGAATGAGTTCCAAATATCATTCAGTTGTATCACATAGAATATGAAAAATAGAAATACGCCCTTTTCGAAACGTATGTCCAAATGTTGAAACTAAATGAGAGAATTAACTGTCTTAATAACATTACTTTTCATTTCATTTTCTTCATTCGAGTATTTCGAAAGCATTCACTATTCAATTCCCTCCTTCATTCGAATGCAGTTCCGAATGAATAATCGAGAAAATAATCGAATGGAAAAAATATTTACTGTTCGATGGCTTCATTCATTCGAATGCCATGAAGGCCCCTGGAGGGGTGCAAGTTAAAGGCTTCCACTATCCGTAACCTCGGCAGTTGGTGAGTTAAAGCGGTTAGCTCCACGCCCGACCGCCTTTGCCACCAGGAATCAACTTGATACTCATTTTTGGTGTAGGCTGACTGAACCTCAGGGCCATATGCACATCCGGAAGTGGAAATCTCGTTTCATAAATTTTACCACTTCCTGACGGGGGATCGAACCCACGTCCTTCCGGGTGGACCGAGCACGCCGTTACCACCCTCGGCCAGGCAACCCCTACCTGAAGGTAATAAATGTTCAAAATGATGCTTTTCATACTCAATGCATTTTCCAACTCTGTGAATGAACGATTGACGTGTCCTTAAAAGCATGTCTCTGTCAATACTGGCACAAGTATTTCGTATGCCCACCTTCATGTTGTCCAGAGTCGTTGGGTTTCACAATACACTAGATCTTTCAGGCAACCCCGTAAGAAAATGTGCGGAGATGTAAGGTCAGGAGACCGCGCAGGCCAGCTGACGGGACATACGCTTCCTACCATGGTGATTGTTATTTAAAATATCCCGAGAAGTACGTGCATAGTGCACAGGGCATCCGTCGTTCTGATACTACACGCTACTCGGTGATCACTAATTGTAGTAGGTAAGTTTGCAAGTAGTATAACGATAGATACCAGGAAACTGCCCTACCGCGGAATGTAAACAAAACAATGGACACAGTGTCCCATGGCCTCCTCGACGTAGTGTTACGCTGCACTATGTCCAATGGCTCTTCGAACACATTCGTGTAAATCGTTCATACTTTTCGTTGTTGTGTACGTCGGTGTACAAACAATTGCAAAGTGCTGTATACAATAGTTGTTTAGTTTTGTATGAAGAATGCGAAAAAAAGTTTTAAAAAATACGGGTTCCCACTTAAAAAGTCACGAGACCCTCAAATGACCATCCAAACGTTTTCCAAATAAAACACGACACATAACATGTTCTTTCCTCCTTAATATCAAGCAACTTTATTGCAGACAGTTCTTTATACAACGTTCAATTTTTGAGATATTGCACAGTCTCAACTTACGTGGTCAACTCTGTATAGCTGGAAGCCGGCGCGCATGCGAGATATGTGTTGCCGTCTCTGGAATCACACATTAAATTAGATTCCTTTTCACAACATTACATGGCTCTGAGCCCAGATTTGTACATTTTGTAAACCATTATCGATGTATTACATTTCTTACGCCGCCCTGTACCTCTGCAGCTTCAGTATTACAACAGTCATAAATGAGACTGAGATTTCGGTAGAAGCTATATTTTACTACAACCCACGCCAAGAGACAAACGCAAAATTACTGCATCCATAAAGAAGGAGCGGCAGGCGGGATGTAAGTAATGGAATATTTAAAATGAAACAGACCTGAAGAAAAGAGGTCAAGTTGATATTTTTATATCTCAAGTTCATCAATAATTAATTATTGTATGATACTAAAACTTTAATCACTAAGCATTACTTAGGATAAGCCACTTGTAGTATGATTATAACCAGACATCTACTCTTGCATACAACAAATGAAAGAGTACTTCTAGCTCACGACTGTTCGAGAGCCAGGCTAACCCAGCATCCAGTAACGAGGGAGGCAGATTAAGTCCCGCATCGAGCCTGTGTTCTGTTAAGTACATCAGAATCTGAGACGAGCATTCGAAATACCAGCAGAGTGTGTTTCTATGGTAACACGAGTGCTATTAGCGCAGCACAAAGCCCGGCTTTGTCCGCTAATCTTCATGAGCAATGTGAGGACACGCGTTCAACCGACTCAAGGATGAAAACCTAGGCACGTGTTACGACCGCAACAGAAATTAATCAGCGGTGTTAGAATATCAACAGAGTGGCTTACAAGCAACTGGTATTTTTTTTTTTGCTAGGGGCTTTACGTCGCACCGACACAGATAGGTCTTATGGCGACGATGGGATGGGAAAGGCCTAGGAGTTGGAAGGAAGCGGCCGTGGCCTTAATTAAGGTACAGCCCCAGCATTTGCCTGGTGTGAAAATGGGAAACCACGGAAAACCATCTTCAGGGCTGCCGATAGTGGGATTCGAACCTACTATCTTCCGGATGCAAGCTCACAGCCCCGCGCCTCTACGCGCACGGCCAACTCGCCCGGTAGCAACTGGTTTACAGAAGAATGTTCAATCATTAAAAAATACGTGCGATACATCCACTGTACACACATGACGGGGTAACTCGCAACACTAAGAATAATCAGGTGTGTATGTCCAACCCTTGTCCCGTTTCTCTACGGGGTCGGATATCAAACGAGATGAATCTTCGTAGCGATATTTTACCTCATCAGAGAAGTTAATGAGATGAAATTAAATGAATGAGACAACTGAATGGCTCAGGCGGTTGAAACGCTGGCAAGTTCGATCCTGACTCAGTCCGGTGGTATTTGAAGGTGCGCAAATACGTCAGCCTCATGTTGGTTGATTTACTGGCACGTAAAAGAACTCCTGCGGGACAAAATTCCGGCACATTGGCGTTTCCGTAAACCTTCAGAAGTAGTTAGTGGAATGTAAAAAGAAAAGCATTATTATTATGAAATGAATGATGAGATGAAATGGCGTATGACTTTTAGTGCCAGGAGTGTCCGAGGACAGGTCTTTTGATTTGACGTCCGTAGGCGACCTGCGCGTCGTGATGAGGATGAAGTGATGATAAAGATGACACATACACCCAGCCCCCGTGCCAGCGAGATTAACCATTGATGGTTAAAATTCCCGGCCCTGCCGGGAATCGAACCCGGCACCCCTGAGACCAAAGGCCAGCACGCTAACCATTTAGCCATGGAACCGGACGCAATATACGATAATAGGAAGGGAGAGGTTGAAACCCGCTGGCAGCAAATAGCCTGCTTCTTTCGAATAACACCAAAGGATCTGCTCAAGACTTAACGTCTCCATCCAACGGAGGAACAACCATTAACAGCGTCATATGCCCTCACTCCATATGATCACTGCGGAGAGATTTGTAATTAAATCCAGACTTTCGGCACACAATCTAGTGATAAGAGTTGTATACCACCACCTTTCCTATCCTGCCGGCCGATATTCTGATGAATTTTTTCCTAGGGTCTCGAACCGGCTATCCACGGTGCCAGAATATACGGGGTTGACCCCTTAAAGACATGGCCACCCAGGCGGATTACTGGAGGGTAAGAAAACAAGTAAGCTCCCTGATGCTTTGTAGGTTTACTGATAAATGCAATTTTTTTCTCTTTGTGACGTGAAACCTATTTTAAATATTCGGGTCGGGGGTCGAAAAATCGATGTAACAGTTTCTCATGAAACAGAAAATATGTTTGTAACTCACACAGTTTTACATATTGGGGAATGCATTGTATAATATTTTTAAGTAGAAGGATGAGTGGATAAAATGTGACCTCAGTAAATGATTTGTAATATGATAAATTTGTGTACCCCTTGAGAATACCCCACGTACCCCTAGTGGTACGCTTACAACACTTTGAATACCACGGAACAGAGAATTCTATGTTTAAGTTTAGGAAGAGTAAGGAATTCAGGACTCATGGCATACATACGAGGACAGCGCCTGATAGTTGGTGAAGGTGGGGAGCTTAGACACCACTGCAGCTAAAAGAAATGGATCGTCATCATCAGCAGCAGCAGCAACAGCAGCAACAAGAATATGCAAGGTTGCTTCGAGTAATGATAGTGCTGGCGGCAAGGTTCAGTGCACTCCCAAGATCGGCAAAAAGAAGTGGACAGACAGCTGAACTAAACTTGTAGAAGTCGTGGACGTCGGAGTAGCTGATTGACTGTTCGAGTCATGTTCACGGTCCAAAAATAGGACAGAAGACAAGAGGAGAAAAATAGTGGCCGAGGTAAAAGTTTGAGTTCAAAGATTTTCTGCTTCAAAAAGGGTAAGTCATACGAGAACAATATCGATAAAGAAATTATCAGTTCACCAGAAGGCAGTATCCTAGAAGTAGAGAAAGCGAGGGTAGCTGGAAGCAGAGAGTAAACTAGAATGGAGACTAGTACGTGTGAATATAGGTGGATTTCTGAACAAGAAAGGAAACGTACAGATGAAGCAATCAATGGCCGAAATGGACATTATTTCCTTTGTTAAGAGTTGGATTGCACCAGGATATGAAGTCCATGTAGACGTTGGACATTTTTGTGTGGGTGTACTTAAAGTCGTTATTGTACTTGATTTCAGTGGAGATGAAGTAGCTTCGTGGAAGAAATGTTCAGGGTTGTGAAACGATACGTACAACAAGGCACATTTGAGCAAGCTTTGAACGCAATGAAACGACGACCAGAAGGTATTCAACAGAGCGAATTGTGGGGTCCACATGACAATGTACTCCTTGGAGAAAAGAAATTGTGACGGAATGTGTTGATGTCTTTGGAGATTGTTTGTTGTTATGACTAGATAATCGTTGATAGTGGCTTTAGAGTGTAAACGAATATTGTAATATAAAATAAATAACTGATGCTGCGTTACCCTACACGAATCATTTCAGAAAATTTGAACTAAGTTCTGGTAATTAACACCCCAGATCATGTCACTTACGAGTCTGATATCTCAGTAATTACGAATGTCCACACCTCTCTCTCCCTTCTACATATGAAGAATTCAATTCCTCAATTTTCTGTTGTATTTTAGACACACTCTGTAGTTTTGAAGAAGGAAGTCTGGTGTACACTCTTGTTGTAACGCACGGAATTTTACCGAGCGATCCAGAAGTGGAACGAAATGACAGCTATATTCTACATCGAAAGAACTTCTAACGTGCCCGATACCTTAATAGTTAAAGCATATGGTCCCTTCTTAAGTTTCTATCCCCCTGTCGGTAGGGCGGTGGCAGAATAACACCCATGGTATCCCCTGCCTATCCTAACAGGCGACTAAAAGAGGCCATAGGGGCTCTAAACTTGGGTGCGTAGGTTGGCGACCAGGGAGCCCTAAGCTGAATCCTGGAATTTCTTACATTTACTTCTGTCAGGATCCTCACTTTCATCTGTCTTATCCGACCTCTCTTGGTCAACTCTCGTTCTTTTCCGATACCGACGCTATTCGAGCATTCGAGTGCAAGGGAGTTTTTCATGTTCACGCCTGTTGTGGCTCTCGTCTTTCCTTGGACGACATCTTCATTTTTCAGTGTCGGGTCCCTTACAGTTTTTCTCTCTCATTAGTGTTATGTAGAGGATGATTGCCTAGTTGTACTTCCTCTTGAAATAATAATCAACACAGGCACCATCTTCAGTGTCTACCTTTGGACGGAGGATCAGCCAATGAGGTCTCTGAAGCTCAATGACTGATATTAATCAGCCTTAGTTCAAAATAATTAACGCTCGCATCGTCGGATCTTGTCGTTGTACGACATTGTTCGTGGATTAATCTAACTGACCTCTCATTCATTCTCGTCTTTACATAAGAGACTCATTCTAAACGTGTAGCAGTTAATCGCGCCTGACCTTCCAGAAAGAGAACTTGGTTTTTATCTGCGTTGTCGGTCTCTCTGAAGAGAGTTAAATGTTACTCATTCACATCCATGGGCACGCAGAGTAAGAATAACTGCAGTTTGAAACCAACAACAGTGCAGACAACGTTCACACATTCATGAATATTGAACAATGGCTAAGTAGTTCATAGACTTACGCATCTTCTTTGAAAACCATTTACCTACATTTCCCCAAGGGCGTAACCAATACGGGGTTACTGGGGAGGGGAGTAGAACCCCCCTCCCCACATGGAATTTTTACAAAAAGCAAATAAACAAAAATCGACAATAAACTAAATACACATTCAGAGACGTAATTGTAGAACCAAGAGATCTGCTGAATCTATTTTCTAAGAAGCTACGAAAATTGGATTTTAGATTATAAACTGAACATATCACCAGCTGTAAAACTGTTGTCTTTGATCGTATTGTTCTTGTTCTGTATGTTATTGTAAGATTGTATAGTGTACTGCAATATGAATATCAACATAATTATTAACTTGTATCGGTGTTCTTATAATGACAAGTGACGCATGACCGCACCACACACGCATAAGCAGCTTCATTGTATTCTATCATAATTTTCTATCTATGATCCCCACCCCACCCCATCCAGAGATCCTGGATACGCTACTGCATTTCACTCATACTAAACAAATCAGACTTTTAGTTTTACATGACTGTTGATCTCATGATCATAGCCGTGGGACCTCCAGTTTTATGTACAATCCGAACTACAGGAACATAAGTTTTAATTTCAAAAATGCCGCACGCACTCGAAAAGATTCAAACCGCGACTGCCATGATGAAAAGCAAACAGCGAACTCACTCGACAATCTCACCCTTCCCTCATATTATTACCGAAGGATGAATAAGTAGAAATATTATTTTACCTTTAGAACTATGTATTGATGTCGAACGCTAATGTGCCAAACGTCATAAATGAGGTCATAAACGAGGTGATGAATACACTCAACTCTCGATTAGCTTCCCCGGATAAGTAAAATCGCGGTTAACCCGCAAAAAGTTAAAAATAGAGTAGGCGTACTGAAAGTACAGTTAAAATGATACTACAGTATTGTTTTTATTAACTTACGTAATACGTGAAAAAATCCAAAGGAAAGCAGCTCGATTTGTTCTGGGTGATTTCCGACAAAACAGTAGCGTTACAAAAATGTTGCAAAGTATGGGCTGGGAAGACTTGGGAGAAAGATGACGAGCTGCTCGACTAAGTGGTATGTTCCGAGCTGTCAGTGGAGAGATGGCGTGGAATGACATCAGTAGACGAATAAGTTTCTGTGGTGTCTTTAAAAGTAGGAAAGATCACAATATGACGATAAAATTGGAATTCAAGAGGACAAACTGGGGCAAATATTCGTTTATAGGAAGGGGAGTTAGGGATTGGAATAACTTACCAAGAGAGATGTTCAATAATTTTCCAATTTCTTTGCGATCATTTAAGAAAAGGCTAGGAAAACAACAGATAGGGAATCTGCCACCTGGGCGACTGCTCTAAATGCAGATCAGTATTGATTGATTGATTGATTGATTGATTGATTGATTGATTGATTGATTGATTGATTGATTGATTGATTGATTGATTGATTGATTGATTGATTGTATCGAAGTGAGAGTTGGATTCTGGGTAAATTAGAAAGGAATCGACTTGAAGCTGCTGAAATGTGGATATGGCGGAAAATAACCGGAACCAGCTGGACGGAAGGAATAAGCAATTAGGAAGTCTTAAGGGAAGTTAAAAAAGAGAGAATATTATTAAAGTAAATGGAAAACAGGAAATTACAGATTACTGTACATGTCATCAGAAACAACACTTTCATCATTAACATTCTTGACGTGAAAGTGCTGGGAAAGAAAGGAAGAGGAAGACCTAGGATGAAGTATTTGGACGACATCAAGAAGAGGATAGATAGGGACAGTTACATGGAACTGAAATGAACAGCCAATGAAAGAAGAGAGTGGTTGCATCGGCAAGGTACTAGTCTTTAGAATATTGATTGATTGACCCAATACGTTGCAGAAAAAGTAACACTTAGCACAATTAATAAATAGAAAAATAAATAGCACTTTCTGTTGAAACTAATTAGGCAAAGAAAAATTTTCAGACTACTTTAATGTTTCTGAACATAATGAGTCATGGTTTTCTGCTTGTATGTAGAGAAACACTTTTGTAATTCGTTTGTAAACCCTTTGTAATTCTGTATTACTGTAACTCCTAACACTCGTGCATTTTAAGTGTTTTTGATACCGCGGTTAAACCGCAACGCGGTTGATCCGATTACGGTAAATCGAGAATTGAGTGTATTCATATACACAGGTCATACAACTAACGAGGGGAACCCCCAAGTGTAACAGCCAGATTTTCCGACGTGCTTTACGTGCGCTTTAGCGCGTAATAACTTCAACTTTTGCACCCCGTGTTCAAATCCCAATCAATTGTTTGTTTGTCTTATTTATCGACTTATGTCCATTGATGATTACTACCCGATTGTTTCTTTTCAAGTTAGTGTATACAAGGGCGTTATGTTGATTTTAAAATTACAACTGGGTTTCACAACAAGTGTTATGTATATAAAAATGGTATACTTCAGCATCACAGCGAGTGGCGCAAAGCTTTCTGGCCAATGCCTACACATATGAAACCCTTTAATATCTCAAAAAGTACTCGTCAAATTTGCAAAATAAGCACATCATTCAACTTGTCCCTCGATAAGGAGTTGTTCTGCAGGGTGAATTAGTATAGTCCCATTAAACTACCCGTTTCACGGTAATTACGCACGTGACGGAGACGAATTGTACAATGTTTTAAAAGCCCCTTAATACAATTAAAGAATTTTAAAATGGAATGTCTATATTTTTAACCGATCAGAAGATACTTGAGGTGGACAACTTAGCTGAATAACATAAATAATAATAATAACCAGAGGACCCATTCGTTATAAATAGGTCAGAAAACTCGTCTTGATATGCCTCTCGTGGTCATATTGATTCGGCTTCCCTTTTCAATGGTTTTATGACTGTTTTATAAGAAGCGCGGTATGGTATGCCGTACTTCGTAGTCAGAATTGATCCATTATGACGTCCTCATGCCATCTTTTTGGTTTTTAGCTTTTTTTATCCTGCAGTTCTTAAAGTAAAGCTTGGTTTTGTATCGCAGGTCTATATCGTATAGCTGATAGGTTAGTTTCTAAGGAACATTTTTTACGAGGCAGAGAACTTTCTTTAAGACACATTTCCTTCACTCTTTCTAGTGTAGGTGGATTTTTCTCCGATACGTGTTCCCAGCGATGGCAAACCTTTACCGACTAGCGTGTCAATTAGTAAGGTAAGGGTGTATTCTGCCCGAAGGCAGGTCTGAACCTCCGAAGAGGTGCGCCTGAGCCTGAGTTTACTTACCGTAGGGTGGCCATTCCTTTCCTCTCCTCCATTCCCCCAAACCAACAGCGCGCGGCAACCCATCCAAATCTTGACCACGCTCAATGTCGCTTAACTTCGGATATCTCACGGGATTCGGTGTTTCAACACGCTGGCCTGTCTCAATTAATGTCTTGTTTATAACTTTCTACTCTCTAATGTGCCAACGGTTATTTTCTCTTAAAATCATCATGAAACCCCTCATTTGACTTCATTTAGGTATTAGATTGCATTACATACTAATCCGTTCGACTAAGTGTTTCATTATTTTATTTCGCAAACATCAATGAAAATTACGTCCAGCTCCATGGGTAAATGGTTAGCGTGCTGGCCTTTGGTCACAGGGGTCCCGGGTTCGATTCCCGGCAGGGTCAAAAATTTTAACCTTAATTGGTTAATTTCGCTGACAAGGGGGCTGGGTGTATGTGTCACCTACATCATCATTTCATCCTCATCTCGATGCGCAGGTCGCCTACGGGAGTCAAATCAAATGACCTGCACCTGGCGAGCCGAACATGTCCTCGGAGACTCCTGGCACTAAAAGCCAAACGCCATTTCATTTTTACAGTGAAATTGATGTTTTAAAAACAGGTAAATTTTAAGAATAATGTATATTTTGATTTAAAATAATATTTTTTAAAAAATATGGCCATAGAATTAATTGGACATACTTCTTTATTCAAGCGTAATAATGGCAAAATATGCTGCTAGATTTCAACATATGATAAAAACATTGAAATATGTGGTATGTGGCATGTAAGTTATTAGGAATGCTCCACAATCTGTTGAATATAATTGGAAGCTGGGAATGGTTAGAGAATCAAAGAGTACCTAGGAGAGAATAGTATTCTTCCGTGATCAGAGGAAGTGTATATTCTCTGGCTTGATAGGTAGGAATTAAACACGGTTGCATGCATTGACATCACTAAGGATGAAAATCACTCATATCAGAATATTAATGAAAGTGTTAGTCGCTTAGCAACCTGTTAAGTATAGAATGTATTGCGGGTTAAAGTAAGCCTTCGCCTGCAATTATTGGAGAGATCATTTAATGATTCGTTGACTCCTTCGAAACTGAATGTCTCATGATTCACCGGCAGGTAATTCCGGAGAGAATAAAATAGAAATGAAGTAAATTGGTCCAGTAGAGCGGACGGACGGATTTCTCAAAGCTGTTTTTAGTAAACTATTTTAATATATAGGTACTAGCAGTTTCCCGCTGGCTCCGTCCGCTATGTAATATGTTCGTTACTATCCTCACGGATGTATTTGCAAAGTTTCGAGTTAATGAAATAAAGCACATGATCTGCTGTGGCAATAGAATGTAATATTATGTCAACAAAACACTTGAAAGTACATCACCCAAAGAAATTGAATTAAACGTTCCTTGGAACAACACTACGCGCCTCACTGTTAAAAAGTCCTTCAAAGATCTTCGTAATGGAGACAAATGCACTCATAACTTTTCTCAGAATCTACCAATTTAAGTAGTTATTACCTCAAAAGAAAGCGCTTGATCCACTGAGTGTTTTTATACCAAAATGAACTGCGTGCCTCAGTTAGAACGAACGATATGATTGCTTCAATGGGACAAAATATTCAAGAAATGAGACGTAAAATTGAATGTGCGCTGATAACTTTCCTCAGAATCAACTAATTTGAATAGTTAAGAGCTGAATCGAAAGAACGTGATCCACTGAGTGTTCTTAGGCCAAAAGGAACCCCGTACCACAATTAAAACCAAAGATATAATTGCTTCAAGGAGACAAAAAATTCAAAAAATCGAATAATTTGGGGAAGGCAAACGTTAAGTGATTTATAGTACCTGATGACAAATCTGTGCATGAATACTTTTTAGTTAAAAAAGAAGTAAGGTAATCGACCGGATAGAATGGTCGGACTGACTGACTTTAGTTTTCATTAAAAAATAATATATAAAGAAGAAGAAGAAGAAGTCTCGCACCCCACCAATCATATACGGTTTACGGAGGAGTCGCGGTGCCGGAATTCTGTCCCACAGGAGTTATTTTAGTCAATTTCAGTTCTCTTGTGCTCTCATTTTTCTTGTGTTACCAATCGTGACTCTATCATTACGTTTGGATCACTAAACCTCGCGGTTTCATTTTGAAGTACTCTCAGTTTTCTAAAGTTCTTGTGTTAACATTCATGTCTCAAGCAGTAGCCGAATCTCTAAACTTCAGTGTTATTATGTTATGAATTATAGTCTTTTAACACACGTGGCACTAAAGGGTAGGTAAAATGTCTAAACAAATCATATATCGAGTCCACTCAGACTTCTTGTGTTAGCACGTAAGGCTCTACACGTTTGTTCGTATGACACTTAACCAAATCGATAGCTACAGTTGGCAACTGACGTCCATTTATACTGTAATGAGAAAATATTTACCGTTTGTGTACAGTAAATCAGTATTCCCCAATCTATGTGGTGACTTTTATGAAGCTATTTGAACACAAGCCAGTGTCAGGGCTCATATCGTCCTATTTGGCTCCTTCCAAAGCCCGCAGTGCCATATTCAAATGTCGGTCTTTACTTTGGCCATTGCCATGTTCTGAACACTTCTGTTATGCATTTTAGTTCAAAACAAACAAATAAATATAAAATAATATTTTCGGATAACACTCTCTACCGTGAGTTCTTCTATACTCTGAGACATTTGTGGAGTACAGAGCAGCTCTGAGGCAGTTATGCTAATATTTCCTTTCTATTCCTTGCGATAAGAGGCACACACTGAATATTACCTAGCCAGCGTCGCTCTTCGGAGATAGGCCTATTTGCATGTCGTTTGTAATTTGAGAAAGGGAAAACCACTCCTCTGAAGAATTTGAACAATAAACTGAGTGAATTATTCGCAATATTCAATAGGTTTTAAGCACAGTTCTAGACACCATCACGTGGTTTATAATCTAAAATTTATTTCTGCACAACGGTTCGTGCAAGCGGAATTATTACTTTAACATAGCATTTCATTTGGTGTCCTGAAATTAATCAGGGAATTGTGTGAAATTACACCATTATTCCTGGTTATCATAATAAAGGACGGGATTATGAGGGATCTTATGGTTATAAGGGTATTTAGGGATTGTAGTAAGGATGTATTTCTTTTGCTATTTGTTTTACGTCGCACCGATAGGTCTTATGGCGACGATGGGATAGGAAAGGCCTAGGAATGGGAAGGAAGTGGCCGTGGCCTTAATTAAGGTACAGCCCCACCATTTGCCTGCTGTGAAAATGGGAAACCACGGGAAAACGATCTTCAGGGCTGCCGACAGTGGGGTTCGAACCCACTATCTCCCGGATACAAGCTCACAGCTGCGCGTTCCTAACCGCACGGCCAACTCACCCAGTATAGTAAGGATGTAAAGTAGGGAGCATATAAGTAAGTCTCTGGTAGGAACCCAACTAGAGTATAGTTCCAATGTATGAGACCCTCACCAGGATTACTTCATTCGAGAACTGGGAAAATAATAGCAGCTCCATTTGTTCTGGGTCATTTCCGACAAAGGAGTAGCGTTACGAAAAGTTTGGTCGGGGAAGACTTGGGAGAAAGGAGACGAGCTGGAATGGAAAAAGTTGCTTTAACGTCGCACAGGCACAGATAAGTCTTATGGCGACGATGGGACAGGAAAGGGCTAGGAGTGGGAAGGAACCGCCCGTAGCCTTAATTAAGGTACAGCCCCAGCATTTGCCTTGTGTGAAAACGGGAAACCACGGAAAACCATATTCAAGGCTGCCGACAGTGGGATTCGAACCTACTATCTCCCGAATACTGGATACTGGCCACAATTAAGCGACTGCAGCTATCAAGATCGGTAGGAGACGAGCTGCTCGACTAAAAGTGGTATATTCTGAGCCGTCAGCGGAGAGATAGCGTGGAATTACATTAGGAGGCGAATAAGTATGCCTGCTGTTTTTAAAAGTAGGAAAGATCACAATATGAAGATAAAGTTGGAATTGAAGAGGATAAATTGAGGCAAATATTAGTTCATAGTTAGGGATTATAATAATTTTCCAAGAGAGATGATCAATACATTTCCTAATTCTTTGGAATTATTTAAGAAAATACGAGGTAAGCAACTGATATGGAATATGCCACCTGTGCGACTGCTCTAATTGCAGATCAGTGGTGACTGATGACGACTGTTTCAGTTTCTTTAAGCAACATTGGAAATTACTTTAGAAAGCCAATCCAGTGGTGATTATTGTTTTGATGGAGAATACGACGAGGTAACTTCCCAACCTCAACTTTAATCAGAGGAGAAAGGGGAAGAGGTACGAAATATGAATAATGGCATATTCAATGATGTAGAACAGAGGTGGTCTCACTGGGTATTTTGTGCCGCGGGCACACAGCATTGCAGGCGATGAGCGTATGTTATTCAGCCATAGTGACGTTGTGGTTACGTCACAGGCCGTGAAGGTCAATGCCATGCCAAGGCCTGCTAGACATATTAGATCACTGCGGCGTTACACGAGTTTGAAATGATGGCAGAAACTAATGAAAAAGGAAGGGCCTTGCCAACTCTCACAGCAGACAGCCAGTGAGATGTACAGCATTTCCTTTTGTGCTACCAGTGGATCGTGCAAAATATCTACTAACAGGGAAGTCTGATATACTGTGTAGAACGCCACTACAAAGCAAAACATACTCATTTGCGTGATACTGTTGTTGGGGATGTTCGAATCAATATGAATATATGAATATGAATATATCAATATACATATCTTGTATTAATTTATAATAATTAGATTTAATACAAATTAAATTAATAATACTACAAAAATGATGAGTGATGAGATTAAATTAAAATGAAATAAATTAGATATACAAAAGATGCATTCTTAAAACTAATATCCTACATGTAAGAAACAGATAGCACATACAATTTAGTAACATTTGAAAAACAAATCGGGTTCAGAACCTCAACGAACGGGCAATGTCACAAAACACTACAACACTGCTCAAAAACAAGCACAGAGCGAGTGCCCAGTTTGGAGCACGTAGCTGTCAGCTTGCATTCGGGAGATAGTGGGTTCGAATCCCATTGTCGCCAGCCCTGAAGATGGTTTTCCGTGATTCCCTGTTTTTACACCAGGCAAATGCTGAGACCGTAGCCTAATTAAATCCGCGGTCATTTCCTTCCCGCTCCTAGCCTTTTCCTATCCCATCGTTGCCATAAGACCTATTTGTGTCGGTGCGACGTAAAGCAAATTCTCGAAATAAAGTATAAAATGTTTGAATTATGTACTACGTTTTACTGAACGAATAATAGGGATTTTACCTCTCTTGGTGGAAATTCTATCATTCGCATCCAAGAAATGTATATCGTAGCTTGCAGGCTTCAAAGCTGCATCTTTGTACACTTGTTCAAATAAAAAAAATCCATGGCATTGTAAAAATTCCTCGCAGATACAACCTTTAATCACCAAATGTCCGGCTCCGTGGCTAAATGGTTAGCGTGCTGGCCTTTAGTCACAGGGGTCCCGGGTTCGATTCCCGGCATGGTCGGGAATTTTAACCATAATTGGTTAATTCCCCTGGCACTGGGACTGGGTGTATGTGCCGTCTTCATCATCATTTCATCTTCATTACGACGCGCAGGTCGCCTATGGATGTCAAATCAAAAGACCTGCACCAGGCCTCTCCGGAGGTCACACGGCATATTATCACTAAATATGGAAATATCGCTCAAGTGCACAAATTTAAGTTCCTAGATGAAATTACTGAACCAGTAAGCAAACAAATAATTGCAAAACTTCAAAGAGCATACAAAATTACTTGGAACAGATACAATAAAAGAACTACAGTATATATAAAAAAGGCAAAATTACGACATTATAACACAGCAGTTACGACTTGAGACTATTAAAAGATACAACACTACTTCTGTAATTACATCTCAGCGAAAATGACTTACTTGAACATCGTACATCATATTCAACGTACAGATATTGTGATAAAGACTTCAGGGAATTTTTTACTGAAGATGGTTTAATGGTGTCCTTCAAGGACATTGCCAGGTTAGTGATGGAAGCTCAAAAGTATGACAATAAGCAATGCAGGTTATTTATAGATTCTTCTAAGTTTAGTTTGAGCTGCCTCTGTGGATCGGTGGTAGAGTGTCGGCCTCCGGATCCCAAGATAGCGGGTTCAAACCCGGCAGAGGTAGTCGGATTTTTGAAGGGCGGAAAAAAGTCCATTCGACACTTCATGTCGTACGATGTCGGCATGTAAAAGATCTCTGGTGACACATTTGGTGTTTACCGGACAAAAAAAAAAGAGAGTTTCAGTTTACTCGGTCTGCCACCTAGTGGGGGCCAAGAGTAAAACGGAACGTCGAAATTGACGAGCAGACAGCCAGATCGCGTCAAATTGAAATGTCTGCACACGGTAGCTGAGGCCATACGATTATTATCATCATCATCACCTTCATCTGTTTACCCTCTAGGTTCGGCTTTTCTCTCGGACTCAGCGAGGGATCCCACCTCTACCGCCTCAAGGGCAGTGTCCTAGAGCTTCAGACTCTTGGTCGGGGATACAACTGGGGAGAATGACCAGTACCTCTCCCAGGCGTCCTCACCTGCTATGCTGAACAGGGGGCTTGTGGAGGGATGGGAAGATTGGAAGGGATAGGCAAGGAAGAGGGAAGAAAGCGGCCGTGGCCTTATGTTAGGTACCATCCCGGCATTCGCCTGGAGGAGAAGTGGGAAACCACGGAAAACCACTTCCAGGATGGCTGAGGTTGGAATCAAACCCACCTCTACTCATTTGACCTCCCGAGGCTGAGTGGACCCCGTTCCAGCCCTCGTACCATTTTTCAAATTTCGTGGCAGAGCCGGGAATCGAACCCGGACCTCCGGTGGTGGCAGCTAATCACACTAACCACTACACCACAGAGGCGGACACGATTATTATTATTATTATTATTATTATTATTATTATTATTATTATTATTATTATTATTATTATTATTATTATTATTAGACTCTGTTTCTAACGATTTAAAGATAAGAGGTATAGAACTAAATGAGGTCACAACACTAGTTGCAAATCGAGGATTGTGGCGACGTTTAGTAAATTCTCAGAGGCTTGCAGACTGAACGCTGAAAGGCATAACAGTCTGTAATGATAATATATGTATGTATGTATGTATGTATGTATGTATGTATGTATGTATGTATGTATGTATGTATGTATGTATGTATGTATGTATGTATGTATGTATGTATTATTAGTTTAGTTTGAAAGTAGTATTTACTACATATTGTAAATGAGCTAGCACGTATGTAACGTAATGCTATTTTCGTCATTATTCTTATAAACTCGTGGTTGTTCGTTGGGTAGAAAGCGAAATAGAGGTTAAGGTGTCATCTGCAGGATGTTTGCCGAATGCCGTTGGAGGTTATAGCACTAAGTGTGGTTGTTAATATTTCAGCAGTACGCGGAGTGTAGCCCATTATTTCACACCGTAAGGTGTTTTCTGGGATTTGCTATAATGTATACTGTATTTCTCTTTTACTTCCGTTTTCTGCTTTAATTTACTACCTTTATGTATCTGAAATTATTATTATTGGTGGCAACTCTCGAATAAAGATGATCGAATAGCAAGAAAGGAAAACCTTGAGAAAAATCTTAGGGCCAAAATGCGAAAACGGAATCACACGAAATCTATCAAAATACAGAAAAATCACAGATACCATCAGGAAACGGTGATCACAATTTTATGGACACTTATATAGAATGGATAATAACAAGCTCACAAGGAAAATTGTAAACTGGGCCTTATCAATGAAAAATCACAATAATTGGCTAAAAGAAATCAGTAAAGACCCGAATGAAATTAGCATTAATGAAGACACCATTCAAGATAATATAAAATTCAGAATATTAATTCACAAACACAACATTTCTGTAAATCCCATCCGACTAAATGCAGGATTGGTCTGAACAACGTAAAAAGGAACACAGTGAGAGGATGAAGAGAAGAAGAAAATCAAAAGACTGCTAATAAGTTCAAACGCTCTCCTTAGTTGGGCATATTATCTACATAGGAGGTGAATTGTACTTTGATAAGAATTAATATCAAGTCGGATAAAATGTTGAGTACGAGAAATATACAGTACCATGCGCTCATTCTTTTTTTGAGTGACTGTACATTGTAACAAACATTAATTCAACCTTCAAACTTTATTTTCTCCAGATCTGTACAGTTTTTCAACCTAATGATTTCCACGGAGAAAATAGAAAAACAAATCAAAACTAAGCAAAAACTAAGAAAATACAAGCTAAACAATGGCAAAATATCAAACAAAACATTTTAAACCTATTGATCTGAACGGACAAAATAGAAATACAAACATAAACCAAAGCGAGAAACTAACAAAAATAAAACAATGGCAAACATGGCAAAACAATACAATATAAAGTTGACGTCATCTCCAAGCTCCCTCTGGGTGAGTGTTCGCATGTGTTATCCTATCTCTCCTGACCTAGCACAATACCCTCTCGGGTGTGTTAGGACGACCTCCACGGGAACATATGCGTCCCACTGCTGTCCAGTAGAGGAGAAAGCCTCCTTATTTTACAGTGAGACGAGTGCGACTGCTTCACCTACCTACGCCAGGATTATTTTACTACCTCGTACATTGCCACTCTCCACTTGACACACCTGAGACTTAACTTTCAAAGCAGCTCTACGTTTATTCCTGATTCTACTCAGGAACTTACACAGATTTCCCGCACACTTCCATTCTGCAGCTATCCACTTTAAAATCTTGTTCTCCATTACATGATTGAACTAACAACCATAACTGTTGTTCAGTCATAAACCTAAGTCTCTCTTCAACCGTTTCCTTACACACTGTCAATAAATGGAAATCCTCTCTTTCGTTGCCACATAATATACACACCGTATTTTCTTTTTAACTTAGTCCATCCTCTATTCATATACATTCCTAATATCCACAATATTAAACGCGTTCTCTTCATAATGTTCACATTAGCCACTTTCAAATTCAATGCCAGATTTAACCTTATAAACATCTGTAGGGTAGCTCTAATTCTGCATTCTTGTTCTGCAATGTCTCTTGCCCTCTTAATCACATATTTCCAATATACTACTCTCCTCCTCTCCCAGTCTATATCGTGATAATTCCCTAAACCCATTCTATATAAAACATTTTTTACCTTGTCTACCCAATATTCGCCCTAATAACGCTTTTCTTCTTATTTTCAATAATTTGACATGGGCTCATTTCTTACTATTTAGAATCTTATGTATGGTAAGAGATGGTAGGAAGAAATGGGAAGGTGCATGGCAGGACATACCCGTAATAGGACAGGATAGGACCGGCCTATCCCAAACGTATGCAGAGAGTCTGGAAAAGAATGACAGAGACATATGTCGAGAGAGGAGTGAGGGAGGCGGGGCACATGAGGAGATGGTTTTCCACCACATGTGGCCAGCCGCAAATGGAATGGTGAGAAATTTGCACTGTCAGCTGGTAGGGGATGTTGGGATCTTCCCTTTGGGTCCCACGGGTAGGGCCGGGCATGTCATCCCTGGAAGGGAGGCTCCTTTTCTCACCAGGGGATATGACACAGCCGGACAGTATTTGTAGAAGTGTTGCCTTGCAAGTGGACTGGTTTCTCGCCCGTGTAGGGCCAGGTTAGTTGTAAGATTATAGGGTTGTAGGGTTGGCCATTACATGTGGTCTGGCCATCCGCCCATGTAAAGGGCCGCTTAGTAGTTTTAGTTGGTCTGTTTTAATTTCCGTTTATAATTTTTCAGTTTTGTTGGTTTTAATAGTTCTTTCTGTTTTATGTAATCTGGCATTGTGAACATGTATCTTGGCGAAAAGCCTGTAATGTTCAATAAATGACTATACTATACTCTTTTCTTGATACTGATACGCGGGCTGCAGAATTGTAACAAAAATTATAACATGACAGTTTTCTTTGAATGTCTAAATATAGGAAAATAAAACCATGCATGTCTAAACCGAGCGCAGTAAATGTTAAATAATAGGTTTTCCTTGCCGTTATAGTGTCTTTCCTTATGCTGTATTCCAATCAACATTTCGTTACAAATTGTTCGTGGATAGCTCTGTAGTTACAATCGAATGGTACTCCTCGTTTGCCGTAAGAAATGTGTTCGGTCTTTCGCTTGACTGTGCCGCACGCTTGACTCGTAAGTTGCCCTCATTTGCGTGAAGCGTGGGCTAGTCTCAACGGGAACCCAGCTGAGCACCTCTGGTGTAGAACTTACTCGCGCAGTTCAGGAATGGATTCCTCATATACAGAGCAGAAAACAAAAATATGACAACATGGGCCTGGAAGTGCATAATTACAGAGTTGTGTGACCTTCAATAACGTTAGTGCAATTCAGCGCTCCCAAGACTGTTGCGCTGTTTCATTGAATACGTCTATAACTGTGGCGTTTCCTGGGCCAGAATATCAGGCGTTGTTATAGATGAAATTAATGGATTAAATACACGACGGAACATAGAAAATTGTTTATTTAAAAATTCAATGTAAAAAACAAGTAATGCAGATATACAAGGGCGAATCAAAAAGTAAGTTACACTTCCAAGTTGTGGCCATATTTGAAACCACCTACACATGGCAACACGGCTATGACAATATATAATGTTAAGTTCACTTTTCCACATAGTCCGCAAGCGACTGTAAACATTTATCGCAACGATCAACCAACTTTTCGATTCTGGATGCGTAGATATCACCTCCAGTGCTATGTAACCACTTAGAGACAGCTGGTTTCACCACCTCATCGTTTCGGAATCGTCGTCCACCGAGATCCTTTTTCAGCTTAGACACGATAATCGCATGGAGCTATGTTTGGACTCTATGGAGGATGTTTCCATACCTCCCGCTTGAATCGCTGCAGCAGTTTGAACGTTTGACGGCCGTTTGAGATGTTGCATTATCTTGCAACAAAATCACACCAGTGATTAATGTTCACTCCCGCTTTTCTTTAATTGCCTTACGCAACCGGCTCAACGCTTGACAATACGACGCCGACTTGACTGACGTGCCTGTCGCCAATACCTTTCCTGCAGCAGGTTGCACCTTGGTCTTCTTTCGTGGTGGTTATGTGGTCTTCACCCATTCCATCGATGTTCTCTTTGTTTCGGGGGTGAAGTGGTGGACCCACGTTTCATCCCCTGTGATGATTCGCCGCAGAATTTCGTTGCCCTCCACAGAATACCATTGCAAAAATGCCAGTGATGATTGGAAACGTTGTCCCTTGTGAACATCGGTGAGCAGACGTGGAACCCTTCCTTGACACAGTTTACGAAATCAAAGGTGCTGGTGAACAATGGGGAACACTGCCCTACGAAATGTTCACACTGTCAGTATTTGCAACGTTGCCGACCTGCTTTCGCGATATTCGTTCGTGAGATCCGTGCGTCGGGTGTCAAATTTCTTACACCACTTTGCAATACAATGGACGAGAAATTGCACGGTCAGCATATACAGCAGTGATTTCACGATGAATGTATGTACAACTCAGCCGATTAGCCCATAGAAATCTGATCATTGCACGCACTTCCAATTTGGAGTGAACATCCAGTTGACGCGCCATTGAGCCTAGCCCGCTATGCACACACAACACGACGGAGTACCAAACCTACCTCCCTGTCGGACGTGTCAGCAGTTACTGTAACTTGCTCCGCACTGGCCACGGTCACGATACTCAGCATGCTCTCGCGGCGAACTAGTGTATGATTACGACGATGTTTGTTGTTTAAATGGGCCTAACAGCTAAGTCATCAGCCCCTAATGGTACGAGATAGAACAAAAGGACATAATAATTAAAATTTTAAAATACATCCACTGACTAGAATTTAAAATAAATGACGATTAAAAATGATTATGGCATTAAAACAACCAGTGGACCTAATTCGCAATGCCTTGTTTTCTAATAAAATTATAAATAATACAGGTTACAATTGAATAAGACATTGCCTTGAAGTACAAGAAATATATCATTCAAGTTAGAAGTTAAAATAACACATTAAATACACAAGCAGGAATTAAAATAGAGTCAATGGGATAAAATCGTATTTAACAAAAATGCACAAAAATAGAGGACATTATTACACACGATAAAAAAGACCACTATCCCTCATAAAACGGATGACGGATGACGAGGTCTGCTGACTTCACGTCATCTCGGAGGATGAGGGAAATGGCACTCGGGAATTGTAGTGTATGTCGCAGATCGGCCACGTCCACACACTCCGTAAGGATGTGTACCACGGTTAGATGACCGCCGCAAGTACACACCGGGGGGCGTTCACCCTTCAGTAGGTAGGAGTACGTTACTATGCTACGACCAATCCGAAGACGACATAATACCACTGCTTTTCCGAAGCGAAGTCTTTCATACCTTAGTAGTTCCTTTTATAGCTCTCAGCTTATTTTGGAGAGGGAGGTGATCTAGTGTAACTTACTTTTTGATTCGCCCTCGTTTGTTTCTTTCTTCGAACAGCATCATGCACAATATTTACACAGTTTTAAAGGTGATATCAGGCAGATGGCATCTATTATTCTCAATATAATGCGTTAATCGAACTCTGAAGTTTGGTTCAAATCTTT
The DNA here is from genome assembly GCF_040414725.1 of Anabrus simplex. Taxonomy (NCBI): domain Eukaryota; kingdom Metazoa; phylum Arthropoda; class Insecta; order Orthoptera; family Tettigoniidae; genus Anabrus; species Anabrus simplex. The sequence goes on from NC_090272.1 coordinate 209,260,349, forward strand.
CCAACATATCGGCAAGTATGTTGCTGTTCGTAGAAGCCCAAGTTTTTTTCTCTTCACATCATCAGTTTCCCTGGAGGTGTTTACCCATGAAACAATTGACTGCCGACCAGCAACACGACCACGGGGTGTAATATTGAAATGGACAAAAATGCACGTTGTGTGGCGATGATTGAGTGGCAGTTCGAAAAGTACACCTCGACAGCGAATTCGAGCTCCACCTTCTTCCACTCCATGATGCTTACTAAACCAAGCAGAGCGACAACTTTACACCCCGCCCTCTGGAATATGCCTATCCCCCTCCTACCTTGGAGCAACCAAGTCTCCAGAGAATTACTATTTTCTTTCAAAGGTTGAAAATGTACTTTGGCCATTTTTCACTTCACCATCGTTAAATTTTATATACTGTAAAAATAGGCCTTTGCTGGCAAGATGTAGTGTTTACAGTGCGCTATGTCTTCTGGTATGGGCTAGAATAAAATTGTTACTTTCATTGATCTGTCTCTGTCTTATACTTGGCTTTGACAATATGAAAGTGGCTGAGGTACGAGTGACGCTAGTAATGCCATTCCTTATGCAGTCAGCCCTGCTATGAATGGTGTGAAGATGTCGCTCATAGGGTCGGTTGGTGCACGCATTTCAGTGGGGTTGGCAGACTGATGTGCAATAGCAACTTCTGGAACATTGAGGAAAGCAACGGGAAACTACCTCACTCCTCATTTCCCTAGTACGCCTCTTCAGTGACACCTAGGCCATCTATGACAGCTAATGGTGAACCTGTTGAGGATCCAACCAGCCTTCGGGCTGAATACCCGACATACATACACTGTCAAAATATTGATACAAATATTTTTTTCCAGGTCTGTACAATAGAGTAAAATAATATATTATTATTGGTCCACCTTTTCAATACAAAATGAAAATTACATAGGGACTAGTTTCGACCTAGTAATAGGTCATCATCAGCCTGAAGTAAATTAAAGCGTAAATATCGAAGAAAACATAAACAATGTAAACACAAGTACAGTCTTTTTAAAGGTACATACCATGTGGGAAGTTGAGTAGAGATATATTAAAAATAATAACTCTTCCAATTGACGAAGCACTGAGCGGAAGTTATGTAAAGTTCGGTGCGCCGTATATTATAAAAGACCACTGTGCACTAAATGATGTAATAAAGAAGAATAGTAGGTTGAATGCTGGCTTCTTCTTAGCTGTTGTATATTCGAAGAAGATTACGTCGTATTTTATAACGTATTGATAGACGTCAAAATATATGGATGTTGGAAAGGCTCTTCAATTTTTTGGAACAAGGCAATTGTTGCGCGTGGAGGCTTAGGAAACCAGAGAAGCGCTATATTATGTTAAAAAATAGAGATCCTTAAAAAAGTCCCGTGCGTCGTATAAATTGTGGAAATGGAAATCGAAAAAACTTGGTTCTTAAGCGATAATGTTGTTCATTCAGAGATCAATTGAAAATAAAGAATCGTAACATTGTCTTCTCAAGATGTTTATAAACTAGAATTAATAGACGATGCGAAGTATGATACTAGGAGAAAGCTCTTCTGCTTCTGGAATCTTGAAGGACGATGGATGTTTCACGAGGTGGAATAACATATATGGAGTTAAATAAAGGTGGATATAAATTCGCAGTTCAATGCGGACCATAAATTTGATTCTGAATAAAAGACAGTAAGTTGGTTTTTTTTTTATGTCAAAAGAAAAATTTAAGCGTGATGTGATGAGCTGAAGAGAGAAACGGAGGTAGGAAAGGATCAAAGGAAATTTTGAGGAGGTGAGGGAAGAAAAATGAAGGTAGGAGAAGAATATATATATTTTTTTATTTTTTTTTTAGCTGAAGAGAGAAACGGAGGTAGGTAAGGATCAAAGGAAATTTTTGAGGAGGTGAAGGAAGGAAAATAAAGGTATGAGAATTTTTTTATATTTAGCTGAAGAGAGAAACGGAGGTAGGTAAGGATCAAAGGAAAATTTTTGAGGAGGTGAAGGAAGGAAAATAGAAATACAAATAAAAAACAAAAAGAAATAACATAAAATAAAAGGCAATACAAGGCTAACGGCAAAAAAGGTTAACTACAACTACAAGAATCTTTCTGGTCTGTGGCCGCACGTGTTCCCCTATCTCTCCCGACCTTTCTCACTACTCTTACGAGTACGGCAGGTCCACCTCCACGGGAACACCTACGTCCACCCCCTCCCTTCACCGCGCCAGGCAAATGCCGGGATGGTACCTAACTTAAGGCCACGGCCGCTTCCTTCCCTCTTCCTTGTCTATCCCTTCCAAACTTCCCATCCCCCCCCCCCCCCGCGAGGCCCCTGTTCAGCATAGCAGGTGAGGCCGCCTGGTCATTCTTCCCAGTTGTGTCCCCCAACCCAATGTCTCACGCTCCATGACACTGCCCTTGAGGCGATAGAGGTCGGATCCCTCGCTGAGTCCGAGGGAATAACCAACCCTGGAGGGTAAGCAGATTAAGAAAGAAAGAGAGAAACGTTGGACTTTAATCTTGTCAGACAAAATAAATCCAATGTATTCTATTCATGCTAAGTTTTCTATGGTAATTTCAAAAGTGCATACTATTTCATAAATTCGTCTCTCTGCTTGGTGTGGAAGATTACTTGTTAGGAGGCACATGTTTTCTACCGATGGTTATCGATCTTGGAGTCCTCTTTCAAACAAGTTCATCCTGTGACAGTCTTAATTAGCTGAGGCTTGTCTGCCACACCTGCTACCAGACAGAGTTGGGAAGGCGTTGCTAAGGAACGAAGAGGCTTCATCTACGACAGACTATGCGGTTCTGCCTCGCAGATACGAGCAAGATGAAATGATGTATATTCTCCCTGTCTGAAGGCATCGCTCCGTAAAGCGATATGTATAAGTCAGTGAGTTCATACACTTAAAAGGAAAGTGAAAGCACTCTGAGTGAATAGATTGTTGAAAGTAATTCTCCGTGTCAAAGTAAATCTAACAGTGTATTAATCCTCCCCCACATCAATAAGAAACTGATGGGCTGTGTCCGAGGCTCTGGCCCATATTTTGTGGCGTACAATACGTCATTCTGACAGAAATGGTATAGATGTAACAAAGAGATGCCTCTAATGACATCTTCCCAGTCCACAGGCCTCACTCTCTGACACGCTCTGCTGCAGATTTCTTGGGCTTAATCGATTCCGCAGATTTCCCTCTATCTTCCTGAATGGGTCTGCTGCAGTTTCTGATCAATTTAGAACGAAGATATCTAGAAAATTTGTTAACTTAGCACAATTTTAAACATTTTAACTGAGCTGTTCACAAAGTTATGGAAGTTATGGTGGGGAGCGATGGCTAGTATAATTCAGTTAACCGGGCTGAGTAGCTCAGAAGGTAGAAATTTGTTCCTCTGACCCTGAGTAGGCGGGGTCGATCCTGGTTCAGTCCGATGGTATTACTGCGCTTGACTGGGCGTTACAATGTGGTGTTCCTTGCGTTGTGCCCCGCCAATGACAGCTTCAGTAGACTAGGGGTAAACTATTATTTGACTTAGTAATAATATTATTTGTTTTACGTCCCTCTAACTAATTTTATGGTTTTCGGAGACGCCGAGGTCGACTGGACTTTTTTCCGCCCTTCTAAAATCCGACTATCTCTGCCAGGTTTGAACCCGCTATCTTCTTCTCTATGACATATGTTTTAATAACTTCATTGATCTAACTTACGCAACTTCTGGAAGTACAGTGCCGATCTACTCTTCGAGAACTTGCTCCGTAATACATTAATATATTTGATCTGTGACTTTCTTCATCATTTTTGGATCTATCGACAAGCATTGCTAATTCCTAAAATTGTACAGTGCCTCATGGACTGCAGCTGAACTCTTCAAGAATTTACTCCGTACTACATTTAGATACGTATTTGATTCTGGACTTCTTCACACACAGTGCTCTCTAGCACATCTAACTTAACCGACTTTTAGAAACACAGTGCTCATCTACTATTCGGGAACTTGCTCCGTAGTACATCTGCGTATTTGACCGGCGACTTCTTCATAATTTTTGGATCTGTCGACGGACAGTGCTATTTCCTAAAATTATACAGTGTCTCATAAACTGCAATTGAACTCTTCAAGAATTTGCTCAGTACTATATTTGGATACGTATTTGATTAAGGTCTTATTCCCGTACAGTGCTCTCTAACGCTCATGACTGACACGCAGTATCCTTTAAATTGTACAGTGCCTTATAAACTGCTGCTCACAAATACGTGTGTTATAGTGCTTCATAAACTGCATCTGACAGTATCATCTAAACTTCATATTTTTACCTGTGCATCTTTCAACGCACATTACTCCCTAAAGATTTTAGTTCTTCACTATCAACAACCTACAGAATTCTTCATACTTCGCAATTTATTTATCTCTCATTGTTTTACACCTATTTTTTATGATCGGTTGATGATGACCAAAAATACTGGTCGAAACCGGTACCAATTTTAATTAAATAGGAATGTCAACTTACATTTCTTATTTTAATAGTATTGAAAGGTTGAACCATTTTATACTTTCTTTTAACTTATTGACGATCAATAAAGCTCAAGGAGAAACACTGGAACGTGCAGGTTTTAGTCATGGCATATGTTGCAATGTCTCGAGTGCGAACTTTTGACGTCTTTAAAATTACAATACTGCCGAAAAGTAATTGTACATATAAATCTTTCACTAAATATTCACCCCATTGACCGTCATGGTTTGACGGGTTTCGGTTAGTAACTCTTAAATTGCATTCGATTTTTCAGCTGGTCCTTTTCTGTTATCTATTGACACGAATAAGTGCACAAATATTTGCAGAACAACTTGTACCATAATTAATGTAGGACCAAGAGTTCATTAACCGATTATCGTTGGTGGTCCTAAACTTTTGTTAGGTACTGGAGGTGCTGAAAGTTTGTCCTGAAGGAGTTCTTTCACATATCGTAAATTTAGCAGCACGAGGAACACTTTCATATACAATGGACTGAGCAGGGTTTGAGCGAGCTTGCGCTGTACCGTCTGAACTATTCAGTTCGGCTACAAAAATTGGCTAAAGAACATGAAAGGCGAGAAAACGCCTTCACAATCACAGTAGGCTACTGTGGATGCCGGAGCAGAGCGTGAGGACAAGAAGGGTGAGAGTGTGGCGGGTAGTTTGTTTCGACTCCTGTCGAGGAGACGAGTGCGTTATGGCCAATATGATGCTTCGACGGGCAGCTCTTCATCCGGCGGGGTATTCTCCAGTTTTCAATTTCAAGCAAGCTAAGCTGATCATCTGAAGCGTAGCTAATATGATCGAACTTCGATGTCTCATTTCACGAGGCTAAGACACAACAGCAAGGCGGCTCCGTCGCCAAGTCGAGACACCTATCCCTTTCCAGATATGCTTTTTTGAATTACGCTACCCACAAGTTAGTTTACGTCGCACGGACACAGACAGGTCGTATGGTGACGATTGGATAGGGAAGTGCTAGGAGTGGGAAGGAAACAGCCGTGGCCTTAATTAAGGTACACTACCGGACGAGTTGGCCGTGCGGTTACGGGGGGGTGCATCTATGAGCTTGCATCCGGAAGATAGTGGGTTCAAAACCCACTGTCGTCAGCCCTGAAAATAGTTTTCCGTAGTTTCCCTTTTTCACACCAGGAAAATGCTGGGGCTGTACCTCAATTAAGGCCACGGCCGTTTCCTCCCCACTCGTAGACCTTTCCTATCCCATCATCGCCATAAGACCTATCGGTGTCGGTGCGACGTAAAGCAACTAGCAAAAATCAATTAAGGTACAGCCCCAGCATTTGCCTGGTTTGAAAACTGGAAACCACGGAAAACCATCTTCAGAGCTGCTGACAGTGGGGTTCGAACTCACTCTCCCCAGAATGCAAGCTCACAGCTGCACTCGGTAAGTCACTACACAATGCTTATACAGGCATTAACAACAAAGCATCTCCAAACTCTCAGGACATGTTTCTCATATATATAGAAGAAGAAAATGTGTTGTATGGATACAGGTCCGGAATTGCTTTATTTTCATTTCAGAAGATATTTTCTGCAATTAATACTAGTAATGTTATTGGTTTTACGTCCCACTAATTACTTTACGGTTTTTGGAGACGCCGAAATGGAGAAATTTAGTCCCGCGGGAGTTCCTTTACGTACCGGTAAATCTACCGATACGAGGCTGACGTATTGAACAGCTTCATATACCACCGGACTGAGCCAGTCAACCCTGCAATGTTGGGTTCAGAAGGCCCGCGCTCTACCGTCTGAGCTACTAAGCCTGGCTATACATTTTTGACGGGCCCTTTATACACTAGTAGAATTAAAAAGGACCTCAACATTCGTAGACAACAACACATTCAAAGAAAGCCCCTTGTTTAGCGACACACTTCTGTCAGTGTCCGAACCATTTTTCGAAACTATCCTGTAGCGCACGCACCGCATTCGTCCTCGCCTGTTCGGTCGACGAGAACCTTCACGTCTATAGCAGGGTTTTAACTTTCGGAAACGGTTAGTAATCCGTTGGAGCAAGATCTAGAAAACACGGACGCCGAGAAAGAACAGGTATGTTAGGGAGCGACTGGTGTACTGGGGCGGTGTTGCGATGGATAACCCAATTCTGTCCTTGTCACAAATGAGGAATTTTACGTCAACTGAATCAAGAAGACACCGAAAAAAGAAACCGCTTTTCCCTTTGTGAAAATCAAATATTCATAAATATGTATCTCGGTCATAGCCATCCATTTTATTTTATTTCTTTTTTTATGATATTTGTTCGTGGCGTCGGCCTCTGCAGATCTTTTGCTACTATTTTCACCATATGGTAGGAACCTGCGTGTAAGTGTAATTGTGGTAGTGTAGAGTGTTGAATGTGAGGAAAGGAACGTTAAGGACGACAAAAACACCCAGTCTCCAGTCCAGGGATATTAATAATTTACAATTTAAAACCCATGATCCGACCGGGAATCGAACCCGGAGCCGCCGGGTGACAGGCGGACGCGTTGTCCCCTACATCGCGGGGCCGGACCATAGCTACCCATAAACGGATGCTAATTTCAGATGGCAGTCAGCCATAAGTCATAGTCTGCGTGGTTGCTAAGGTTACATTTCAGTCACCCATTTTGTCGCGTTACGTTACACGATTATTATTATTATTATTATTATTATTATTATTATTATTATTATTATTATTATTATTATTATTATTATTTACGCCGCACCGACACAAATAGGCCTTATGGCGACTACGGGATAGGAGAGACCTAGGAGAGGGAAGGAAGCGGCCGTGCCCTTAATTAAGGTACAGTCCCGGCATTTGCCTGGTGTGAAAATCGGAAACCACAGAAAACCATGTTCAGGGCTGTCGACAGTGGGGTTCGAACCCACCATCTCCCACAAAATGGCAACATATGACTTCTTAGGGATACTTCGACCTTCTTGAATTATGCGATATCCCTAATATCGAAGAACACTCAATCATAATTTTTTCCTGTCGCCTGGGATCATAGCCTACACCCCACGCAGGCAAGACTGAGAAGCTGCCAGGTAGCAAGCAGAACCATCCCCAGATCTAGCATGCCTCTTACTGCAAGGCTCCGGGTTCGATTCGCGGCCAGGTCAAAGAATTTTACCTGGATCTGAGGGCTGGTTCGAGATCCACCCCGTCTACATGAGAAGCCATTGGCAGTGAGATATCGGCCTCGGTCAAGAAAGCCAAGAATAACAACCGAGAGCTTTCGTCGCGCTGACCATGCGTCACCTCGTAATCTACGGCCTTTAGGCCAAGCAGGGTTCGCTTGGTCGTCCAAGGCCCATAAGGGCTCTAGCGCCATGGGGGATAGGTATAACACGTGCATATATTTTTCCAATGGTCTCTTTGAAGTAATTTGGAGAATCTGAGGATGTCCATTTGACTGGATGAAACATCCTTCTATGTTTAATAACGTATTTTATTTCAGCTCTTAATTTAAGTTTACATCATAAACTGAAGTTGGCGGATTGAAAAGTTTTCTTTTTTTTTTTACAGTATGTAACGTAGGAATGCTGTAAATGAGTGACTCAGAGGAACTGAGAAATATGTAACTGGCATTGTTGGCGACTACACAATAGTTTTACTTCATAATGGCATTTTAAGATAACGTTTCATCACAATACCTGGACCTGTTAATCTCTCGTGAAGAAGGAATTTTTGTGTTCTTACCTGCAAAGAAAGAGAACAGATCTTATTGTTACATGAACGTATAATATGAATGGCAACAGATAATATAAATCATTACAAAGAACTTTAGTACCAAGAGAGTCTTAAGGAGCAGAAAACCTCACCCCTCCTACTTTGTGGAGAAAGAGAAGCATTGCATTTCTTTTCAGACACCTAAAACTAGGAATTATAAAATACATTTATACAAATCCTGTTGTCTATTACCTATTTTTTCCATTAATTTATTTAAATTATTTCTTCCTGAATCCGTTCACCGTCCAGGGTTGGTTCTTCCCCCGGACTGAGCGAGGGATTCCACCTCTACTGCCTCGAGGGAAGTGTACTGGCCGTGAGACATTTGGTCGGGGATACAACTGGAGAGGGGGACCAGTACTTCGCTCAAGCAGCCTCCCCTGCTATGCTGAACAGGGGCCTTGTGGGGGATGGGAAGATATGAGAAGTGATAGACAAGGAAGAGGGAAGGAAGCGGCTGTGGCCTTAAGTTAGGAGAAGCAGTGGGAAACCACGGAAAATCATTTTGAGGATGACTGAGGAGGGAATAGCCCCCCTTCCTCCCTATACTCAGTTGACCTACCGAGGATGAATGGACCCCGTTCCAGTCCAGGAGCCAATTTCCAAATTTCACGGCAAAGCCTCCGGGATGGCAGGTAATTACACTAATTACTACACAACAGAGGCGGACCCATGCGGGATCGCCCCCACCCACGTTGTGGAGAAAAAAATTAATTCCATTCTGGCCACCTAAAACTAGGAATTATTAGAAAACAATTCATACAAACCCTGTCGTACCTTACCTAATTATTTCTTTTAATTTATTTAAATATGATTTAAATATGATTTAAATATTATTTAAATATTATGAAAATACTTAGCGGAAATTCGCATGAAATATTATTCGCCGCAGCTCACCGATTCTTCAGCGCCACAGCAAGTAGAGAGACTCGCACAGTAGCCTGCAAAAGTGCAATTAGTATCTGATGGTACAAAACCTTAGTTGCGTACATGTATAACTGTTCCTTTGGGGTAAGTTTTATTGTATCGTACTGAATCAAAAGTCTCAAACAAATTATTATCGCAGTTAAGTTGGTAAAGTGTCAAACTTTACTCCTCTGTCGAAATTCGCCCAGAGAATATTAAAAAGCTGTCATTTTGCAGCTATCGTGTTTCAATCGTTCTGTCTACTCCAAATTCTCCCCAGTCTCCCGGTACTTTTTGTTGTCTATACATATTTGTGCCCCCCCCCCTCGCCAAGACTTCTAATTCCCAATCGCCGCATCTCTTTAGGATGCCTACTAAGCTGTTATAACCAGACAAGTAAACTAAAATGTTTAGGGCACAGACGTAAATGTCAATTTTATATTTTTACTTTGTATAAAATAACGAGGTCCGCCTCTGTGGTGTAGTGGTTAGCGTGATTAGCTGCCACCCCCGGAGGTCCGGGTTCGATTCCCGGCTCTGCCACGAAAATTTGAAAAGTGGTACGAGGGCTGGAACGGGGTCCACTCAGCCTCGGGAGGTCAACTGAGTAGAGGTGGGTTCGATTCCCACCTCAGCCATCCTCGAAGTGGTTTTCCGTGGTTTCCCACTTCTCCTCCAGGCGAATGCCGGGATGGTACCTAACTTAAGGACACGGCCGCTTCCTTCCCTCTTCCTTGTCTATCCCTTCCAATCTTCCCATCCCTCCACAAGGCCCCTGTTCAGCATAGCTGGTGAGGCCGCCTGGGCGAGGTACTGGTCATTCTCCCCAGTTGTATCCCCCGACCAAGAGTCTGAAGCTCCAGGACACTGCCCTTGAGGTGGTAGAGGTGGGATCCCTCGCTGAGTCCGAGGGAAAAGCCGAACCTGGAGGGTAAACAGATGATGATGATGATGATAAAATAACGAGACAGTGGACTTCCTAAGAATAAAATTTTCTGGACATCATCATCCAGACTATAGCAGTGCTAAAATGTTCGGTGGGGATTATTAGAAATCATCTCTACTCCCTGACCTGAAATGCCACGTATTGGTTTAATTTTTTACTCTTTTCTAAATATAACCAAAAAGAGAACGTGGAGTCTCTGTTGCTCAGGCGGAAGCGCACCGGCCTCTCACCACTGGGTTCCCTGGTACAAATCCCGGTCACTCCATGTGAGATTTGTGCTGGGTACTCCGGTTTTCCCTGTCATCTTTCATTCCAGCAACACTATCCATTAACATTTCATCTGTCAGTCATTTATCATTGCCCCAGAGGACTGCGACAGGTTTCGGCAGTTGGCACAGTTCCTATCCTCACCGTTAGATGGGAGCTTCACCCTTTCCATTCCTGACGCGATCGAATTACCGCAAACAGGCTGTGGATTTTTCAGGAAGAGAACGTCCTTCTGATGGTTAATAATTTTAGTTTTTAGACACAACTCAAAGCCATCTTGCATCTAAATAACGGATATACCGAGAGAATGGCTGCGCGGTTTAGGTCACGTAGTTATCAGCTTGCATTCGGGAGATGCTGGATTCGAACTCCACTGTCGGCAGCCCTGAAGATTAATTCTCATGGTTTCCCACTCGCACACCACGAAAATGCTGCGGCAGTAGCTTAGTTAAAGCCAAGGTCGCTCTTCCCTCTGACTCCTAGCCCTTCCTATCCCATCGTCCCCATAAGGGAAAGATGCTTACACTTAAAGCAGAGATATGATTCTGTTAAAAAATCTACCTTTCATTTCATGTCATGTCTGAGTCCTTCAGAAGCAATCAGATCACAGTTTATCCGATCATCTCCCGTTAGGCCGCTCGCAGCTACTGCGCCAAGAATAATAATCCAGGCAATGACAGAATCTTTCAGAAAATTGATGATCAATGGAGAAAATTGCTGCTTTTCTAAAATGTACGATAATGTTGGTAACATATCCATAGTTTTGAAAACTCTGTACTATACTTCGGAATTCCGAGGTTGGCAACTCTGAATAAGACTGTCCGCTTTTATAAGGGAGTGATTGGCTACAGAGTGTGCCGTATAAAGTAACGCATGTACAAATCTTTAAAGGGAAGTTTCAAGTGCAAAGAAAATGCTCCCCAGAGTTTTTCTCCCCGCAGTTATGGAGAGCGAAGAGTGTCTTCACAATTGACAATGAGGTTCGTTATTTATTTCTCTGGCTTTTATCACGGCTGTAATAACAGGAGTAACAACGTCCTTCAACCTTACCTATATGAGGGGGGAGGAAGTGGCGTTAAATTGTCAAGAGCGCTTAAAGGGGAAATCATTATAAAACCAGCGCGTGAATAACAAAGCACAGTGTCAAAAGAAAACAAGTTCGTCAGATGTAGTTTTACGGTACTTTCGCTCTCGTTATCATAACTAACGGAACTAGCACACAATTGCAGAGAAGTGTTCATTTAGAAAAAAAGCTCGCAGTAGACTATTGTAACGCTTGCAGGGAGTTGAGGATTTCCTAGACATACTTATTAAATTATTTTCGTTGTTTCAGCTAACCTCCAGCTGAGCACGCGAGTCAACACAGCGCCATCTTAGAACAGAAAAGCTATTTCAGAGAAAATACCTTCCATATTTTCAATTTCCTTTTCTTACAGGTAGTCTCTTCTTTTATCTGTAAATTGAGACAGTAAACATTATCGCAAGTTAAACAAAGAAGAAAATGTAAGTCATCTTGTTCGGCCTCACATAGTATACACTGAGAGTTCTTCCTGATCCTGTTCCACCCTTTGTTTCTATGCAGCCTCATCAACCACTATAGTAACCCACCCTTAAATCTTCCATCCCCAAATCTTATCCTTAATTTTGAGAACTGGTATACCTTGTAGAATAGGCTGAGCTAAGGCCTTTCCCTACATTCTTCCAAACATTTCTGGGCCTGTATGTCCGTAATTCTCATTGTTAGGGCCCGCTGCATTCTGCTGTTGCTCCCCTTCCATCTCTCTCGCCAAATATTATATCCCATACCCAGTTCCCCAACATAACTTATGATTTTTGCTAGCCAACCCTCATCATGCATTCCTTCCATTTCATATCTATATAATTCCTGCAGTAGAATGCCGCTACTTCCTTGTCCTAGTCTAGTCCAATAATTTAGCACCCTTTTGACACAATCCAAGTCAATAAACTCCCCGCATAAGATTAGCGCCCCCATATCAGCTGTGCATTGCGGTAGCCTCATAACAGCCTTGCTCAACTTATATATTATTTGATTCAGGCTGTCCCTTTTCTTTTCTAATCCCCACAATTTAACCCCATATAAAGCTCTGCTTAGGACCAGCGATTTTAGTAGCATCCTAAGTACTTTATAGCTTGCTCCTGGGTATTTGGCGACTAGAAATGTTATTGCTGCAAGTGCTGCAACCCACCTCAGTTTACATTTCTTTATGTGGTAGTCCCAACCTCCTTTTCTGTTCATTGTCATTCCTAAATACAATCGTAAGTTAACACTCTCGACGATATACGCGTTCAACCCAAACACTAAAAGCGTCTTAACATATTTCTTCCCATTGTACCCGTTGAAGACGAACGTCAGTCTACGTTAATACCGCATTGGCGATGGCGATGATCTGCCGCGAAGGATGAAGTTTAAGACCTCTCCAATACCTTAAATACGAGGGCAAGTCAATAAGTATCTGCTATTTTGCTATAATTATCTTCAGGTTGGCACTATGGCGTTGTGTGCTCACCAGCCGCTAGATGGCAGCGTTGTTTAAGTCTGTGGTAGGTTTCAGCGTTATCCGAACAGTACAGTAGAGGTATGACAAACGGTTATATTTGTGTAACTGGTACATCTGTCACTGCTACAATAAAGTAACTGTGAAAATTAACAGTTAAAAAATAACGTCCAACGTTACTTATCTTTTACTGGTCACAACCTGGTCACGGCTTCAAGTTTGTCTCCTTACAGCTGTGTTGCGAAGTCCCATTCATTCACTAGCACACGCATCACTACACTGTTGAAAATCGGTGCAGCAAAACACGCATTCGTATTTGCTGTAAAGTTAACGAGAGGCAGATAAGGGATAAAATGAGAAGACCACATAGCGTATTTTCTGAAGTCTAGAGGAGTGAGTTTGACAATGCCCCGATCAAGGATAGGATCTGTCTGACAAACCTCGACACAAACCGGTACAAGAGGATCGATTAAGTCAAATGAAGTAATGTTATGTTATCTATAATATCAGTATGGAAAGTTAGCATACTAATTTATTTATGGTACAAGAAAAATTATACGGGTCAAACTTATAATAATATTATAATGTAGGTATCCCTGCGCGATGTCTGAGTCAACGATTACCCCTGACCAGTTGAATATGTCATAATAGTTAACACTTTAGTTACCAGATGACAGCAGCAACTTTAAAATAATACACTATAGTGTATTTGACTTAGAGCAATCTCCTACGAAAGCACTCTCACTTGAATGACTATCTGAACTCTGGAGGTCGCATTCTGTCTGCAAGCTGCTACTAGCGACAGTTCCCACTTCCCAGTTACTATTTTCACTAGTACGTTATTCTGTTGTCGTTACTCGGTAACCTGTTATTTTGTCCTCGTTACAGTTATAACAGTAACAGGCATGTAACTGTGACAAAGGAACTGCTACGTTATTTTTCGGCCATTTCTACAGTACAGCTTGATCTGTTGCGACGTAAAGATGACGGCGCAACACTCTGTTTGCACCAAGGAAGAACAGCCTTTCGTGATCCGTTTTTTTGTGGTCTGAGAGTGTACCAGGAGCGGAAATTCATCTAAGACTTTCAGCACAATACGGGGACAATGTTCTGCCACAGCGGATGCTTCCATTCCATGCTCTGTCTGAACCCGTGTTTCATCTCCGGTGATGATCCGTCTCAGAAACGTTTCACCTTCGTTAGCATGACGGTCCAGCAGATGCTGACAGATCCTCACACGATTGCGCGTCCGCTCTTCATTGAGATGTTCTGGAACCTACCTCGAACAGACTTTGTGAAAGTTAAGCCTGTTACTCATGATTTCATATGCAAAACCATGGCTAATGTGCATATGTTTTGCCACGTCATCAGCAGTCACTCTTCTGTTATTCTGGATCATATCACGCACGTGTTCAATATTGGCATCAGTTACGGCTGGAGATGGACGCCCGAATCTTCCCTCATCCTTCACGCTCGTGCGACCTTTTGAACTGTTCATTCCATTGGTAAAAACTTCGCTGTGAGCAAACATTCTCCCCGTATTCTACTGAAAGTCTTCTATGAATTTCCGCTCCTGGTGCACCCTCAGACCACAAAAACAGATTACGGAGCGCTGTCCTTCCTTGGTGCAAACAGACAGTGGCGCGGTCATCTTTACGTCACAACAGCGCAAGCTGGATTGATCTGATAACGCTGAAACCTACCACAGACGTAGACAACGGTGCCATCTAGCGGCTGGAGACTACACAACGCCATACAGTCAACCTAAAGACCATTAGAGCGAAAAGGCAGATTCTTATTGACTTGCCTACGTACATAAATATCTTCAGCCATCCAAGGACCCGTAAATACCAACAATGTAGCAGTCGGAAGACGATCATTATACTCGTCAATATATTCGCCGTGATGATGATCTCCAAGCTGACCATTTTTCCTTCTTTCCTTTTTTGCGCAGCTGCGAGCTTGCATTCGGGAGATAGTGGGTTCGAATCCCATCGTTGGCAGCCCTAAAGATAGTTTTCCGTGGTTTACCAATTTCACATCAGGCAGCTACACTATAGCTGTACCTTAATTAAGGCCACGGGCACTACCTTCCCAGACCTAGCCTTTCCCATCCTTCCGTCACCAAAAACCTTCGATGTGTTAGTGCGACATTAAAGAAATAACAAAAACTGAAAGAGAATCCAAACAACCTTCAGTCGAGTCTCTGTCAAACAAGATCCATATAAGAATAAACCCGCACTAAGGGATATTTTTGCAACATCCCGGAAAATGTCCTGTCTTAACAGTACCTATTGTTACACACTATAGCGATGAAACTATATCATTAACACTCGGTTGTAACTCTATGTACCTTGACCTTCAAAGGTTCTTGTGAGCGAGAATCTGATCCCTGCGGATGGTAGTAGATATGGCTAATAATCCGAAGGATGGGAATTTATTTGAGCCAATGGAAGTGGAAAGTGTACATTCTTTAATCTGCGGACTACGCCATCAAATTACTTCTTTTCTTTTTCGCCTTGAAAGAAGGTGTTGAGGGTTACGCCAATTTGCCAGAATGTGTGTTACAATGTTAACTACTTGATTCACACATAACCCCAATTTGGAAATTCGGGAGGGTTATGCCAAGATACCTATGGCCTCTAGTCAAACGTAAGTCAACGAATGTTTTAACAAAATTAGTGGCCTTTAAAGATTTGGGTAATGGAATGAAACAGAGCGCAATTGCGATAAGAACAGGATTTTCGCAATCTGACTTGGGAGCATTTATGAAGGAAAAAGAATTCAAGGAAATTCTTAATGAGTGGAAAATTTAACTCTACCCAGAAGGAATTCAAGACAGCAATCTCAGATTTTGTGAATATTGCTACAATAAAGTGATTTAACAACATATGAGTGCTAAAAGTGTTTCTATACGAATTCTCTGATCTCGAAGAGTACATCATTTTGCCAAATTACACGGTGATTAAATAACAAATTTAAAGTTAGCAAGTTCGGACATGGCATGGTCTTCAAAGTGGTGGCTGGGCAAAAGGAGCCTCTTTCACTTGGCGACGTATGTATTCTGCATGCAATTTCTTATTCCTATTCCCTCAATACAACAATACAGTAATCTGCTTAGGCCGCAAGATATTGTTTTTTTTACACTTTGCTTTACGTCGCACCGACACAAATAGGACTTATAGCGACGATGGGACAGGAAAGGGTTAGAAGTTGGTAGGAAGAGGCCGTCGCCTTATTTAAGGTACAGCCCCAGCATTTGACTGGTGTGAAATTGGGAAACCACAGAAGGCCGACAATGGGAGTTCGAACCCACTATCTCCCGGATGCAAGCTCACAGCCGTGCGTCCCTAACCACACGGCCAACTCGCCCGATCAAAATATTGTTACACGGAGGTTCGAATGTATGTGTTATCGATGGCGGTAAAAGATTAGTAAAGGAAAGGTAACGGCGTAGCACACTCCCAGCATTATCCTGGCATGAAAATACGAAACCATATTCAGGGCTGCCGACAGTGGGATTCGAACTCATCTTCTCCCGATTAGCTCAGCTACATGACGTGAACAACGTATAAAGAGTTGCTGGTTCTGTAGAAGTTGCAGCAACATAAAGCACATGGAATTGCCGTATTACTCTTAAAAACTGTATTACATTTACGTAACATGTTCTCGTCGGCCTTTAGAGTACAGATGTATTTCCATATATCGCATTTCTGAAGCCATAGAGGTAACGGAAACTTACTTTCTTTCTTTGTGTATTAAAAATCGATTCAACAAATGAAACGAATTGTTCTGTTGTGTAAAGTATTCAAATAACAAAAGAATGACGTTCCCTCAAGTTTGAAATTAAACAAGTACTGCAGCTACAAACATGCAGATAAAATATTACTTTGTGATGTGAAAGAGAATTTCTCTCGATTTGTTTGCACAGCCTCGTGAAAGCTTCAACTGCTCTTCTCTCTAATTGCAAGCAGTTCTCCAAACTTTTAAAAAAATGAATGAAAGGTCGGCTCTTTTAGTCCGCAGATTAACACTGCTTCTCCCCAGCGCATTCATATTCAGCTGCATTAGAAATGAACTGGGAAGAAGATGAGCCGGTCTTAATGAAGTCTGGATGGTGATTGACAGATTACAACTGCCACTTTATTATCTACCCCAACACGCTCTGTCGGTGAATAGCAAACAGCAAAGAAATGTTCTAGCAAACCTGATCGTGACCGGCATCTCCTTCACTCTTGTAGTTTAGCGTGAATGAAAGCTCATCCCGCAGCAAGTCGGAGGGATATTAAAGCCCAGTAGTTCGAAAATTGAGCTTAACAGGGCGTTAAGCAGATATCACTCAAACATGCTAATATTTACTGAAAGATTCAAAACAAATTAATTTACCGGTGAATCTAAACAAATATTAACCGGGCGAGTTGGCCGTGCGCGTAGAGGCGCGCGGCTGTGAGCTTGCATCCGGGAGATAGTAGGTTCGAATCCCACTATCGGCAGCCCTGAAGATGGTTTTCCGTGGTTTCCCATTTTCACACCAGGCAAATGCTGGGGCTGTACCTTAATTAAGGCCACGGCCGCTTCCTTCCAGCTCCTAGGCCTTTCCTATCCCATCGTCGCCACAAGACTTATCTGTGTCGGTGCGACGTAAAGCCCCTAGCAAATATATATAAAATAACTTCTGCATTGAATAGCCAGCGGCCGTAGCCGTGTTGAAACACCGGATCCCGAGAGACCTCCGAAGTTAAGCAACATTGGGCGTGGTCGAGAGTTGGATGGGTTGCCACGCGCTGTTGGTGGGGGGTAAGGGAATGGAGGAGCGGAAAGGAAGTGGCCACCCTACCGCACGTAAACTCCGGTTTGAGGAACACCCCTGCAGAGGTTTGGACCTGCCTTCGGGCAGAATAACCCTTACCTTACCTGTGCATTGAATTGCCTTTCTAATGATGTGCATATACAGTGTATCACATCGCATCGATGGTGTACAGGCCACCAGGCGTAAGCCACAAAAAGTAATTTTTTCAGAAGAGACATAAACAGTTTGCACCTCACTAAAGGCATGATCTGTCTTTATTGTTGTTTATTTGAGTTCTATAACTTATCCAAGATTGTAATCTACTCGAATATACGGTGTGGGATCATTCTTTAACTGAAATTTGAGGGTTACGCCTTATGACTGGGAATGATACCACTTCAATGTTGGTTACAACAATGTATATTTTTAGGTTACACTACTGGAGTAAAAAATAAAAACGGTAAGTTGTTTATTATGTGAAAGAATGATCATGAACATTAAGAAAATTATAAATCGCAAATTTTCTATCCTGATTTATTTAAATAAATTACCCCCATAGAGTCCGGCTCCATAGCTAAATGGTTAGCGTGCTGGCCTTTGGTCACAGGGGCCCGGGTTCGATTCACGGCAGGGTAGGGAATTTTTACCTCAATTGGTTAATTTCGCTGGCACGGGGTCTGGGTGTATGTGTCGTCTTCAGCATCATTTCATTCTCATCACGACGCGCAGGTCGCCTACGGGAGTCATCTCAAAAGACCTGCATCTGACGAGCCGAACGTGTCCTCGGACACTCCCGGCACTAAAAGCCATACGCCATTTCATTTTACCCTCACAGAAGTAACAGCCAAGTTCACAACAAAACAGAATTAGCATTTTATACTGATAAGATACTAATAAGACAAAAATGCTATTACTGAATTACGTAGTTAATTTTTGTGACAACTAAATGAGACACACTCATCAATTCAAAGACAGACACTGTATTCAGTGTTGCCAACTTACATTTTCAAGATCCGCTAAATACAACTAAAAATCCGCTAAAATTCCGCCAAGAAATCCGATCTCAAATAATGAGTAATGAAAATAAGCAATAATAATAATAATAATAATAATAATAATAATAATAATAATAATAATAATAATAATAATAATAATAATAATAATAATAATAAAAGTAAATGTCTGCACTCACGTGATCTGTGTTTCACTGGGATGAACCCCTTGCCTGCGAGGCGGCGAGCTAAGACTTGTAGGCGTTTTACTGCCGGGTGCAAACTAGGTGAATCCCCTACCTCAAGGGCCACACACACACACACACACACACACACACAACAGGCCAGTTCATTAAACGGTCTTCCGTCATAGCATAAATATAAATGCTACTCTCTCACAGTTTCATTATCTGTAGTCATTCGTCAAATAAGAAATAAGTACCCTTTCCCCACGCTTTACACATTTATGATACCACGATCTCATAACATCACATCCATATAACATGTTTTCCTCATGTGACTGCTAGCTCCTGACAAGAAATACGGAATACAGTAGCTCGGAGACAGACTGGAGTATAATTTTTACAGAAAAACGTAAAAGGGATAAAACACTAAATTCCGCTATAATAAATCTAGAAATCCGCCAAAAAATCCGCTGTCCGCTAAATGATGTATTTCTCCGCCGACAGTCTTCTAAATCCGCCAAATTTAGCGGAAATCCGCTAAGTTGGCAACACTGACTGTATTACACCAACTGACTTGTACAACCTACCGTTAACTGTGGGTTACGATTGGTTGGTTGCGTCAAGTGGCTTGCGTGACCTTGCTGTGGTGGGGTTACGCCATTAAAACTTTTTTTTGCATTGAAGGAAGGTGAAGGGGGTTACGCCATTAAATCCTTTTTTTTCCTTTCGTTGAAGGAAGGTGATGGGGGTTACGCCAATTTACCTGAGTGTGCATTACAATGTTAACTACTAGATTCACAGATAACCTCAATTTGGAAATTCGGGAGGGTTATGCCAACTGGCCTGTACTCCATTGATATGTTGTTAATAACTGTTAATAAATTCTTACAACAAGGATTTTATAACAGATCCGACAATCAGATTCGAAACCTAGAGAAGCACAACTCAATGAGGTACGTGAAGAAGAACCAACCATCGCATTCTATCAACAAGAATACCAGTTCTATGATATCGAAGTCACAGGATTAATGGTTGGCGCTGGAGGAACCATTCCTCTTTTTTACGTAAAGTTAGGCAAATCATTTAACTCGATCACGTACTAATAGGAGAAACTGCAGTGAATGTCTTGAAATGTTCGATCCAAATCCTGAAGAACCATATCTTCCAAACTGTTTAATGCAACAATATGTCTCAAATATGATTACCAACCATTATATAATCAACTAAAAATTACTTTTAATATTGATCTTTCTTTGTGTGTGTGTGTGTGTGTGTGTGTGTGTGTGTGTGTGTGTGTGCCTAATGTGTCCTCAGGGACAATCTCCAGTTGGGGAAAGTCGAAATAAATAAATAAATAAATAAATAAATAAATTAATTAATTAATTAATTAATTAATTAATTAATTAATTAATTAATCACTTCTCTAAAAACAGTGTACCTTTTCAAGCCAACCAAGAGACCCAGTGCACTGGCCCTCTGTATTTATTCTGTTATAAGTTGCTTTAATCATCAGAATCAATTACTTTTTAATTAATTTAACTTTTCATTATGAATAATTTCTTGAATTAAAACTTGAAATATTAATCAAATCCTGATATTAAAATTACAGATAAATTAAAAATCTCCTTGATATTTTAAATGATTCAGATTGTTTGCAGGGGCATAAAGTACGTATTCTACGTTAGCAGAGCAACTCATTTTTCAGTGTCTTGGTTGAAATGAGGGATAGGAGTCCTAGGGAGTAACTAGCTAGCCACCCCGGCTTCGCACGGGAGCAGTTGCAAATTTAAGGCGATAGGCTACTTTTAATCGAGGAATTTAAAATTTCCTTTTATACGACATTAGTAGATTTTTCTTCTAGGAATTAACACGAAACTATTTTCTTTTGATGTAACTCGCGAAAGGGCCACGTAAAACTGTCCATGAGGAAAGCATTCTCCACAGTGATCAACTCCAGCCATGCTAAGTGCCCGACCCTGTGCTTTGGTTATTGTCATGCCAAAGCAGACGCTTACCATGAATCGGACTCGTTTGAAATCAAGAGGCAAATTTGAAGGAACCATAGGGTTTTTCGGTATTAAGACCGCCTCTCCTGTCACACAGCCATTTAAATTAGTAGCTTGAATTAAATAGTTCTTCAAAATGTTTACTGCCCATCGCGCTCCATTGCATTACTTTGGCGGGTGTACATTACCTGACGATATAATATGTACCACACTATTCTACGTTAGTTACTTCAGGGGAATAAACAATTTATTTTGAAAGGATTAACTAATTCATTTAAAATTTTGTTTTTTAAATTTTACATTTTTAATTTTTTTAATTTAAATTTAAATTTTTCTTTACTGCAAACTGTAACATAAAAAAGGTTATAGTGGGTTATACGTTAAAAATAGATATGAGGTAGGGGCCCCATATTTCGTCCCCATAGCAGATTTGGAGTTGTAGAAATTCAGGAATATTATGGACAAACCTATAAAGTGGTATGTACATTACTGAACATATTCTCCTCTTATGGGGAAGTTACAATGACACTGTTAAGAGGAAAGTTCGTTAATATTTGTTATAAACATAAACACTACAAAAACTAAACTACCAAATATGTGTTCGCAATTTAGTCGCTCACCAAATTTATGAAAAGTAAAATTAATTTTAATATATTTTTCCTTTGTAATCTTATGAATAAAGCCCGGATTTTTATGCAGTAACAGGTTAGATTGCAAACTAATTTGGTTAGTGGGAAGTGTCGGCCACCCGCTCTTCCATTATGTAGCAAGAGTAACATGCATTTTAGGGGTTCTGATGGGCCGTGCCCTTAATGTTTATGCAAACCCCGTAGCGTAGTAGTTGTGAAGGTAGACTATATATGCTATTCGCTTCAGTAAGTTTGCATTCTAACATATTAATGCATAAAATTCCGGGCTCTACTTATGAAACACCTTCCTTATCCTAATGCTTGCGTTTTCCCGTCTAAAAATAATAATAAACTTCATAAATAACAAATAAAATGAAGGAGGACAAAATTATATACATTCCTGATTTATTATAATGGCCGGTAGAGTAACTCGCGCCAACCAACTCACTGTAACGATTACACGCCGGGAACTACACCACAGGACTGAAATGCAGTCCAGTATTTCATTCAGTCCTCACTCTAGAAATATGAAATGGCGTATGGCTTTTAGTGCCGGGTGTGTCCGAGGACAAGTTCAGCTTGCCAGGTGCAGGTCTTTTCAATTAAAGCCCGTAGGCGACCTGCGCGTCGTGATGAGGGTGAAATGATCATGAAGACAGCACATACACCCAGACCCCGTGCCAGCGGAATTAACCAATAATGGTTAAAATTCCCAACCCTGCCTGGAATCGAACCCGGGATCCCTGTGACCTGCACGAAATCATTTAGCCATGGAACCCGATACTCTAGGAATGACAGGCTGTTAATTTGAATGCTGCACCAACTCAGCTGAGCATGAGAAATGAATCCTCCTTGTACACGGAAACTGAACGTGGTGCACACGACCTACTCTCACAACAAAACGGGATGAGGCAAAGCGCGTGGGCGCGGCTAAACATTAGGTGCCAAACGTGCAAAGTGGAAATCTCTAGGGGGACGAAATTAGGTGCGGGGACGGGATTCCCCCAACCCCTCACCTTATGCTATCCGTGTCTTTCTTATAGAACTGTTTATGCTGAACAATTCTTACCCTTGTAGTATAGATGTATCCCAATGAGCTTAGACAGCGCACGGACGACCGGTTTTTGTCGACTTGCTTCGTTTAAATTGTTAATATAACACAAACACACTTATAGTTGGCTATGCATTAAAGATATATATATATATATATATATATATATATGCTTTCGCAGACTTTTTTGTAGAATTTTCTGGGCTGAACAGTTCTTACCCCGAATTGACGTTTTTTCTTCGACTTGCTTCACTAAATCGTTCTGCACGGCTTCCTTTAGTCATAGATGGATGTTTCTATATAAAACCCTTTCTCGAGAAATGTTAATAGAATGGCGGAAAACGCGTCAAATTCCATTCAGTAGTTCTTGAAATTATCCATCACAGACAGCCAGACAGACAGGATGGAGGACTTGCTTTTATACAAGTAGAGATAGGTTAGAATGCAAACGAATATGAAGTATCTTCTTGCCTGCACGAAGGCTTTGCTATGAGATTTGCATAGATATTAGGGCTACCACCTATTATGATGCTTCGCAATGCTCCGTACACAACCGTAAGATGGGCAACAGGATATTACTGTACAAAATCCCACTCCGTAGTTGCAATGTTAAGAAGCGTGAATAGCAGCTACAGCACTTCAGCAGTCATATAAGCTTTTGTCTCTTTAGAAAGAAAGTCACTCGAATCCCCAAGAGGAAAGTACAATTGTGTTATTTATTGATCAAAATACGAGAAACAGATGGCAGCGTGCCAGCCTCACAGCCACACGGAAATGTCTTGTAATCAAGAGAAGTAATGCGGTACGCCATTAGCATAGCTTCTGTTTTCCGAAAGCAATTGCTTTATCAAGTAGAGGGCGCTTGTCGCTCTCAAGATGTACTTAGAAGGACGACAATCCCCTTCCTAGCGTATCATACGTATCAAGGGGAGCCTGATTACGGAAGTGGCTTAGCTGCGTATCGTTAGATCCCAGTGGATTTACCTGAGAAATTCCGTGATGTCAGAAAAGGTACGCGGCTGAAAAACAAAATGACCATAATGTTTCCAAAGACCACAGACTTTGTAGAAAGTTCATCGCAAATGCTGCGCAGAAGATTTGGTGTGATGTCAGCTACTCTATATCCCCCCCCCCCCCAACCATTGCGATTTGGTATTCGTTAGACCGAGCTCGATAGCTGCAGTCGCTTAAGTGCGGCCAGTATTCAGTATTCGGGAGATAGTGGGTTTTCCGTGGTTTCCCATTTTCACACCAGGCAAATGCTGGGGCTGTACCTTAATTAAGGCCACGGCTGCTTCCTTCCCACTCCTAGCCCTTCTCTGTCCCATCGTCGCCATAAGACCTATCTGTGTCGGTGCAAAAAAAGAAAAAAAAGGTATTCTTTAGATCCCACTATACCCTCCTTGTGGTAATCATTTCAGAAATGGAAGGCTTAGCAGTGTTTATGTACGAAAACATGGCTTTAATAGAATAATTCAAACAAAAGAAATCACGGAAAAACCCAGAAGATGTGGGAGAAAAGTACATTACAAATGGGCCTAAGAGAACTGGGTGCAGCAACAGATATTTTTATGGGGTAATGTGCAGCTGATTGCAACATTCCAGTTTAACACGAGCCGAAAGAGGAGTGTGTCCCCGTCACATCTGTTGATGCATAACGCTCGTTTTCAGCTTACAAACTGATTTCGACTGATAAGCACAATACGTTTTCAACAGAAAACTTGGAGAAGGTTTCGGTAATTTCTGGCGAAGATGGGATGAAACTTTAAAACAATTCGTCACTTCAATTTCTGTGGAGTTTTAAATACCTTTAGGAGTATATATATAATTTTAAGTGACAGTACCTTCGAAAAGATTTCTTCGTTTATATAAACGCGATTTGGACACTCAAGTACTTTTCCCATTGTTTTCAGGTCTAACGTCTGTTTATTTCTCTTCGCCTTTGTCAATAAGTTTGTTAACCTGTAAACATTGCATGAATTTGTTTATATGTGTAATGTTTTCCTATCCTATAATTTTAGAGCCAATTTTGGGTTTTATTAAAGCCTGAATTAGGTCCTGAAAGAGCTTTTATTACCCATATAAAATTTGCGGTCTATATATTACATACGTCCCATACATAAGAATATGAAATTATAATCACAATATAAATTATGACAATGCTGATATAATTTAATCTAACAGATGTAAATTTACTCATTCAAAAAACATAAGATCATACGAAAAATGATAAGAATTTAGAGAAGATACCGAAATTTCGCCTTCAGTATACAGGTAAAGAGAAAGAAAATAAAAAAGAAGAGGATAAATGATCCATAGAGGAAGAGGGAAATGATGACGAAGATAGAGGAGGAGTAGTTTACAGTGTAATAGGTGCAGGCTGACCATCTGATTCTAATAATTCTTTACCAGTTGCTCGAACTATTTCTTACTGAAGATAACTTTTTGTTTCATGTTTCTAGTTAATAAATACTGTTTAATAATATCTGTGGGTATTCAAAGTTAAGTGACATATTTTAAATTTTTCCTTTGACGTTACCGGGACTTTCTTTTGAGACAACTCCTAGACCTTTTGATTTTGCTGAAGGTGAATCAGAATTCGTTTCAGATTTTAGTTTGGGCGGAAAAGTTCATATAGCCACTGAATTGTATAAAAAAATATGTGACTTGAATTGTACATTTTGACTGAATAAATGTCCTCTGTTTCATAAGGTTACGTTAAATCTAATTTAACAGCAGGTAATTTTCTCTTTTCAATGAAATTGTATGCCTGAGTGGTATCGTCGCTGGCTTGTTCGCAGCTGGCTATGGTTCACATCGCTGCCAAGAAAAATGTGGCATTTTGACACAAATATTAGGGTTGGACACGATGTCCCTGTTTCGGCACACTGTGCCGGTGCACAGAAGCGCCACTATGCACTGCCCTTCGCCTACTAGTTGACTGTCGATACCGGCTGTCTGCCGCCCTGTGCTGGAGTGTAAACATTTTTTCATCCAGTTATGTCTTTAATCCCAAAGCGAGACCTATATTTTTCGTGGGCTTAAAAGTTTCCTGGAAGTCCAAATTGATTTTTAATGTCAATCCCCGAGAAAGTGTTGAGGGAAATTGTCGAGATATTAAAGAAGGTAAATGGAAGCTGAGTGAATGAACGGCGAAGTGCAGAGAGCATAACACCACGAAAGTATAACAATGTTTTTATCCAGTTATATTTTTAATTCCAAAGTGATGACCTATATTTTTCATGGGCTTAAAAATTTCCTTAAAGTCCAAATTAATGTTTAATATCAATCCCCGAGAAGGTGTTGAGGGAAATTTTCGAGATATTAAAGAAGGTAAATGGAAGCTGAGAGAAATGAACGGCGAAGTGCAGAGAGAATAACACCACGAAAGTATAAAAATGTTTTCATCCAGTTATATATTTTATTCCAAAGCGATGACCTATATTTTTCGTGGGCTTAAAAGTTTCCTTAAAGTCCAAATTAATTTTTAATATCAAACCCCGAGAAAGTGTTGATGGAAATTTTTGAGATATTAAAGAAAGTAAATGGAAGTTGAGAGGGAAGGAATTCGAAGTGCAAAGAGCATAACAGCACGAAAGTAATTAAACCGTACGAAAGACGGTAAACTTTGCATAATGTCGCATCGGAGCCCCGTTCAGGACTTTTTACTAGAAGAAAACCGGACAGAGTGAAAAGCAATTTATGTTCTATTTTGTCTGCAAAGGCATCTTCAACTGGCACAATGACAAGATATTTCAAACTCAAATCCCGCAGTTTTTATTTTCGTGTTCTGCGTGTATATTTTGTTTAAAGTTTTATTTTCATGTTCTGTTTGTATAGTTTTATTTTTAATATTTGTATATAGTGTTTAGTTTTTATCTTCGTGTTTCGCTTGTATATTGTGTATGTGAATAGAGTACTGTCGAATGTTCCTTCAACTGTGCGAGTATACTTTTAAACGGTGAAAATAACATTGTCACATGTGTAAACACATGTACTGCCAGTGTAATTGTGACAGGTGTATTTCAGAATGAAAACATTCTTATCCTAAAAATAAAATGTACACATGATTTTTGGTTGCGTATTTCATTCAGAGTTCCGACTGCTTTCTCACGTACCGTGAAGTTTTATCCTGGCCCTAATTACTCACAATACAGGCCGATACATTCAGCTGGTGAAAATATTCTTGAATTAGTTACTTTTAAACACCTGTACTGCCATTGTAACCGTGTTATGTGTATTTCATATTGACCGGAAAAACATAAAAGCAGCCTTTAAACGTGATTATTGTGTGCGAATTTCAGTGTTCCGACTTGTCGTTTACGTTCCGTGCAGCTTTATGCTGGACATGGCCATGACTACGCACAGACACACATCACACAGCATGGTCGGTACAGGCACATTCCCGCTGGCGCGGAGCATGTAATGTTGCCTCTCGAAGTTCTCTCTACTGCGCAGTTACAGTTCCGTGTCCCGTGCGCCCACTGCACACAGCCAAGGCCAACTAGTCGATCTAGCGCGGCCTTGACACAGCACGTTGGGTACAGGCACATTCCAGCTGACGCCGAGCATGTCATGTTGCCTCTCGAAGTTCTCTCTACTACACAGTTACAGTCCCGTGTCCCCTGTGCCGATACTCTGTACCGAAACACTCCATCTCAAGCTCCTAATGTTGCGGAACAACTGAATGTTCCGGTCTGCCCAACCCTAAAAAATATGTCTTGTGGCTGGGGGTCATCTGCAATTAGCGATACAAAATGTGTGACGCCATGATATCTAGCAACCATGTAGGCTGTGATGTGAAGTATTGATGGATGGCCATGACAGAGACATGTAGAAGACTCCTTTATCAAAGGGGCCTCATATTATACTCTAGATTACAGGTGTCAAATATTCAGCTACATAGGCTGTGGCATAACGATTGACACAGTAATTTGTTAGTGTTTGTGTTCTTCTGTATCAATATGGTTGCTTGAAGAGATGCTACTTTTAAGCATAGCCTATTTTTTCTAGTTTATAAAAGCAGAAGTTTTGCTACAGAAGCGATATGGTAGCGGCATAGTATTCGGTATTATTCTGCTTCATAATTGTTCATAGGAGAGTTGAGCATGTTAAGCCCCTGAAAAAAGCCTTTTATTTTGTACTTCATTGTCTATGACAACCTTTAAAGCAGGGCCTCTCAGGGTGCATGCACCGGTGCACTGCAGACCTCCACTCCTGGATTTTAAGCAATAGTGCTGTCTCTCCCTTTCCCTACACCTGCCTCGTTCGCTCCGCCTGTCTCTCCCTCCCTCACTTGCTCTGCAGCGCACCACAATCCGAGCAGAGTTGAGCCGAGTCTCCCCGAGACAAAGCGATAGTCCGAACCGAGTCGAGTCGGTCCGATGCACGGTGCACAGAACCTCTGCGCAACGGTTTTCACGCGTGAGATTTTGGGCGTTTGAGAGGCCCAGTTTTAAAGTACATACAGTCGAAATCAGTTATAAGAACTCCGAAGGGACCGTCAGTCAACAGCCGGTCTTCTTTTTGTTAGTAAAAATATAATATCTGTAAGTTTTATACTGCACACATTCATGGTTAATTAACAGAAGTGAAAACTTAAAAAACTGAAATGAGATCTATATTTACAGTACAGTATTAGTTGAGTGGGAATGACAGGACTTTCATTGGTTTTCACTTGAAGAACACGTCCATTGATCGTTACATTATTTTCCTTTGCTGATTAGCGATCCAACCAAAGATTCTTAACTATTTTTGCGCTCAGATGATCTGGCCCGCTTGATTGTTTTAAAATATTAGAAAAGAGACAGTATGTTCTTTCTCTTCTTCCAAATTGTAGAAATCGTTCAGTGGGATACACCCAGTTCCCTCTCGATGTTGATGTTTGTTTCCCCATTTTCTAGTTGTCAAATTATGAGCGACTTTTCTCCAATATTAAACACTTTACTTTTCTTTTGAAACATTTCCAGAGCGATGCTTACCTTGACCAACTAACAGACAGACTGATTTAATGTCTCCAATGATAAGCGTAACATTGTTTTCAGCAATCCGCAAATACTTAACAATTATCATTGGACGTTATAGGCAGTACAATTCTCCGAGAATGTGATAAAAATACGTTGTTTTATACGATATGCCGTACTAAGCGATATTTTAAATACATAACATAGAAGGCCATGATGGAAACCTTGCAAATCCAAGTGGGTGGCATTAGTGGTTTAACACGCTGAATTATGTTTATTTATAGGCTGATTCGTGTACTTTGTGGCGTATTGAGGTGTAAAGTGCCGCAGTTGATGTTATCTATCATACCTGTGCTCCCATTATAGAAATTTTTCACGAAATAAGTGTGCTGAATTTTTGCCAAGACGACAGCCATTTTGATTTATTTGTTAAAAATGAAGCCATGTTTTCCAGTGTTGACTTAGTTAAATGTAGCAAAGGCTTTTCAGTCTGTCAAACACATAGCAAATATAATGTAAATTACGCTACGTAAACAATACTGTACATATATAAGCTTATTTTAAGTGATTTGATAGAATCTGAGGATGTTCTTGTAGAACGAAACATGTCATTCTTTGTATGTTAGTGTGTTTTATGATATGCTTTTAGTGTTTTAATTTACATTATATTTGCTATGTGTTTGACAGACTGAAAAGCCTTTGCTACATTTTGATTTATATTGTTCGGCGTTGATTTATATGTCCAATAGCTTTAAGTGTATACAGAGAAGCTAAAGATAAACCAACGACATCTAGGCGGTAATTCCAACATATTACTAAGGTAGCCGCTTGTTATCATATAAGTGTTCTGTGTCCATTAATCATTCAAGTCTGAATTAGGCTATGTTCTCAATATTATTGTTTCTCTCTTCTTGCCATCTTTAACTCTCTTTAAATATCCCACTATAATACGTTCAATTCATGGTTTGCATTTACAAGACGAAATAATTTACACATCCCTACTTTCTGATATATTCTACAGTTTCATAGTAATAATGTCTATGGGCCTAATAAATTATCATCATTGGCAAATATAATCTGTAACTATATTATCGAGGTTATACATCCCGTACTATGGCTGCAAATGACACCAATAAGAGTACCACTGATAACAAAACACAATGTCAATTTTGCGGGCAAATGTATAAAGGCCTTAAGATACATATAAGTAAATCACACCCAGAGCAATACAGAGCTTGCTTGTTGAATCCATCTATGACTACACCTAGCCAGTCTAAAATTCCACCTTCAGATCCTATTCCTATTTCTAGTAAAAATGGTCAGTCAACGAAGTTGGAAATAATCTCTGATCAAAGAGAGCAAAAAAATAAACCTTACCACGACGAACTGAGTAAATGGCTAGATATTTTACAGCATGAATTGAGTGATGCTGAATTCAATGAACAAGTCACTAATTTTGTAAACTTCCTTGCCACAGCTACAGACCTACTGCCAGGTCCAAAGAGTCCAGTTACTAGATATATTGAAGCTCGTAAACGTGGCACTTACAAAAATAACAATCGACAGTATAAAACCTCCAGTAACCCACAGAGATCCTCTAAGAATGATCGTGAACGTCGGAAGGCTAAATTCGAGTATGAATTGACTCAATATGAATATTTTTACCAAAGGAGGAAAGCAATAAGAAAAATTTTAAGTGGCAAAAGAACTAATAATTTGAAACTAGAGAAAGATGTTGTTGAAGGATATTTTAGGAACAGATTTGAAACTCCTAATGATTGCATGAGAGACTCCTATATCGATTATACGAATGAAACCTTAGATGATACAATTTCAATATCTCAAGAGTTAGTTTCTCTATTATCAAGAGCATAGCAATTGACACTAGCCCAGGTCCGGATAAGGTTTTATTGAAATCGGTTTATGATTCACTTGCTGCTAATATTTTAGCCCATATCATCAGAAGAATATTTGAAAGTGGGTTCATTCCTGAGGTTCTTAAGGCAGCGAGGACTGTTCTTATACATAAAGGCGGTGAAGAGAATGATCTGTCCAAACGGAGACCGATTAGTATTTGCTCCATTATTCGGCGCATATTAAGAAAGATCCTTGATAAAATTGTAAGGGAATACATCCCTTTGAATAAATTATCATCATTGGCAAATATAATCTGTAACTATATTATCGAGGTTATACATCCCGTACTATGGCTGCAAATGACACCAATAAGAGTACCACTGATAACAAAACACAGTTCCAAAGAGGTTTTTTCATGACCCTTGGCTCTTTCATTAACGTGAATATTGTTGATGGCATTTTACGAACAGCTGTAATAAAAAAGATTTCAGGCTGCGTAGTATTCCTCGACATCAGCAAAGCGTTCGATAGTATTGGACACAATCACTTAAAGGCGACAATAGAGAACTCTATACTACCCAGATCCATTAAGAAGTTACTAGTCAACCTTCTCAAAGAAAACACAACACAAGTTCAAACTGCTCGTGGTCATACAGATAAGATAAACATCAAATGTGGAGTGATGCAAGGAGATCCCATTTCACCTTTCTTATTTAACTGGGGTATAAACCACATCCTTGATGAACTCACAGACATCAAAGTATCAGAAATGTATGGTTTTCAATTGAGTCCTAACACTGTACCTTTAACGTCCCTATGTTTTGCCGACGATCTGGTGATCATAGCTAAAGACCAAGCAGCAGCTTCAATCCTAGTCACTTCTGTCATAAATCTGCTTCAAGAAATAGGTTTGCATATAAATGAAGACAAATCAAATGCCATTATTATAGAAAATGGTAAACTTCATTCTGATGATATCGTGACGGTCTCTGGAAACATTAGAAGCATAAATGATAGTGAAGAAATAAAATATTTAGGGGCAACTTTCAGACAGACTTTAGTCTTCAATGAACATCAGGTACTTGAAAAATTGAAAGCTAACTTAAATCAGATTACCAGGACTCACTTACTCCAACCGCATCAAAAATTGACTGTAATAAATCAGTTTATTGGCCCTACACTGATATACCCCTTCCAGACTGTTTCGGTTGAGAAAATTCCCAAATCAAGTCTGTTAAAAGCCGACAACATGATCAGAAGCGCACTTAAAGAAATTCTACAACTTCCGAGTGACACACCGACAAGTATGATCTATTCGAGCCACAAATATAAAGGGTTAGCACTAATGCGCGCTACTTGGGAAGCGTACCTTCAAAAGCTGAACATCAATCTTAAGCTAGAAGCTGTGAATGATTCGCACGTAAATGCTGTTCAAAATTTCACACCAATAAAAACTCGCTGCCTATCTGAACTTCAACTCAATGAAGAGACATCAACGAAATCTGTTAGACAACTGCGCGATATACTCAGAACACGCGAATTTGAAGCTTGGTGTGCATATCCACAAAAAGGAAGAGGTGTTGAGTTATTTGCTCAAGTTCCTGCTGCTAATTCTTGGGTTACCAGAAGAGATGGTTTAACTTGTTCGGAATGGAGGGAGATGTTGAAGATGACCGCGATGGTTGCACCAGTACGTACTCTGCCGGGACGTTCTACCAGCACAGGCCACTGCAGACACTGCAGTGAGTATGAAACCTTACCACATGTGCTGGGGAGTTACCCTCAAAGAGAACTGCTTAGGATCAAACGCCATAATATCATCAGAAACCTGATTGCTAATGCTCTTCGTCTCAAAAATCTAGAAGTGTACGAAGAAGTCCACTGCCTCGCTGAAGGAGGCAGCACTCGCAGGATTGATATTATAGCGATTGACAGACGGAGGAACGAAGCAGAAATTATTGATCCTACGGTACGCTTTGAATCTTCAGCCTCTCAGCCGACTGACGTAGACAATGAGAAAAAGGATATCTATAATCCAACCATCCCTTTCTTTCTTGAGTCGTATAGCCTTAAAAAATTACGGTGACTGGACTTTTCTTTGGCGCGAGGGGAACAATCCCCAAATCTTTCGTCACATGGCGACAAAAATATAAACTAGCGAGAAGCCTACAAGATGAGATAGTCGTCTCACTCATCAAATACTCCGTTTCGATTCTTCGTCACCATTTATATGGAGTTCATGCCATTTAACATGGTTAATTGTAACCTATCATTTTTTTAACATTAATTTTTTTATCTTCCCTCAAAATTGTTATTGTGCATTATTCTGTGTCTTATGGCAAATCTAGGGTGTCCTGGATCAGACTAAATAAATAAAAATAAATAAAATATAGGATTCAGATGGGGCCGTTAGATTTTGCCGTTATATCCATTATGTCGTTAAAAGCAATGTCGCAATAAACGGTTGTGACTGTTTCCTAGTGCACGATGAATACAAAGCATATTTTATACAAACGCTATGTTGAACACATTTAATTGTGCACGTCCTTATATGTAAGAATATATACATGTATTGCACGGAGTCCCGTGGTTATGAACGTGGCCCCACCAGGCTTGCGCTATCTGATAACTATACCTCGGATTTGTAGGTGGTAATAGGTTAGAATGGAAAGTAATATGGTTTGTAGGAAGTGTCATGCAACCCGTTGTACCATAGTGTAGGAAGAGTTCCATAAATTCAAGGAGTTCTATACGCTGTGCCCCTAATATCTATGCAAATCCCATAGAATAACCGTTGTACAGTGTAGGGTATACTTGTTACTGGCTTAAGTAAGTTTGCCTTCTAACCTATCAGCACCTAATAATCCGGACTCTACTGATAACGTAGCGCTCGTAACAGCTGTTTCTCATGCACGCTGAGCTGTCAGTTAGCCCGTGGCCTTGACATGTTTGCTCTAGAGAAGTGATTACGTATTTCATCCAAGGTAGTTTTATAGGCTCTGAGTCAGTTCCCCGTTCCGATGCGCTGAATCCTATAGTTGTTTACTGCAAATTCCATACAGATTTATTTCTATAACGATTCGTTAGATGCAAGAAAAATAATCTTTATCATTATGAGTTTCATTTATTGAAAGAAATTTATGATCCTTTGAGTTTCTCAAAGGGAAGTTTGAGCCTGTTTTTGAAATTTCACTTTCCAGTGGTTCGTATTCAATGTACCGGTCGAGTTGGCCGTGCGGCTTGGTGCATCGAAATAGTGGTTTCCAGCATTTTCTTTGCTAGGCAGTTCTCTTCATTAACAAGGGTAAATTCCCCGTCAGTCTTATAAATATTTTCCGTGCAAGTTGTATTTTGCCCACACAGTACCAGCCTGCTTGCTTGCTGTTGGAAGATCTACATCCCTTATCCCCTGCAAGAAGCAACACGCTCTACTCCCCTTGTTTCGTGAACCTTCATTCTGGTTGGGGCAAACTGGAGCCTGCCAGTTGAATGAAATACTTCCCTCCTCTCGTTGTTTGTTATTCTTTTCTCCTCGCTCACCCACCGCGGACGGGAAATATGTCTGACGGACAAGTTATTCGTAGCCAGTGGAGTGAATATCTGGCAACCAGCCAAGCAGATAAGCTCCTGAGAGGTCAGAGTACAAATCCACCTGCCATTTCTCACAGAGAACAACATAAGAAGTTAACGACGTCCAAAAGTAGCTAAAGGAGGAATGAGGAAAGCTAAGATTGCTGACAACTTCATAAATTCGGTTTATCCATGTTCGGGCTACAGTACATTAAAAATCAACCAAAATCAATCAAGGAAACGAAAATCCACAGCCTGTTTCCAGCCATTCGACTGGGTCAGAAATGGAATGAATGAAGCCCCCATCTAGCGGCGAGGATAGGAAATGTGCCGTCTGCCGAAGCCTGTCACACTTCTCTGGGGCAGTGATTAATGAATGACAGATAAAATGGAATAATAGTGGAGAGTGTTGCTGGAATGAAAGATGACAGGGAAAACCGGAGTACCCGGAGAAAAACCTGTCCCATCTCCGCTTTGTCCATCACAATGATCGGAATTTGAACCACGGAACCCAGCGGTGAGATACTCTCAGCTTGAAGGAGACATTTTTAAAATGTTTCCAGTAACTAGGACTTCATGAATATATGTTACTTTTGATTATGATATGCCGTTTATTACGCATTAGCAGTGCTTAATCATCTCTGTACTGACTTTGAAGGCCCTTGGAGCAATTGAAGTTAAAGATTTCCATTGTTCATAGCATCGGTATTCAGAGAAGCAGAGTCGTTAGTTCTACGCCCGACCGTCTTTGTCAATAGAATTAATCTGATACTCATTTTTGTAGTAGGATAAGTGAATCTCAGGGCCATGTACCTCCTTAGAAGTAGAAACACACACAGTTCCT
This sequence comes from Anabrus simplex, assembly GCF_040414725.1. Taxonomy (NCBI): domain Eukaryota; kingdom Metazoa; phylum Arthropoda; class Insecta; order Orthoptera; family Tettigoniidae; genus Anabrus; species Anabrus simplex. Next base: position 209,295,112 of record NC_090272.1, read on the forward strand.
ATATTAATCACATGCCTGAAGGCAAATTGAACTTACGACCTTCTGAGTAAACTGCGCACACTTTTCCTGTCTCTGCTATTTATTATCCACTATCACGTCAGAAATGAAAGTCCCAAAACAATTCAAAGATTAAAGATTTAACATAAAGAAGTTAGTTGATGTAATAGGAATACATTTAATGTTCACCACTTTGACTCTATGTCAGTAGACTGCAAATTACAGAGTTAAGTGCATTTCATCAGGGCAAAATTCCAACCCTTCGATGTTTCTTCAGATCGCCAAGCAAACCTAGAGTCTTAGATCAATGGGATCTAAGTCTACACCGATCCTGAACAACTGGGAAGTATTTGTTTTATTACTAGCATTAAGCAGAATTTGCACCTTGGTGACAAACAGTGCATAGAGTCAGTCAGTTATCTACCCTGTTGTCAAAATAGGTACTACTTGGACGGACGTTAGACAGTAAGATTTTTAATCTACTTGTTTTATTAGTAGTAGTATAGTATAAGGACTTAGCATACCTTCATCTGCCAGACCGCTGCTCGACTCCCAGCACGTGCTATCCCGACCGTGTCCCGACGATGACAGACTACACTTCACTTCCGTTCACCTCCCGCCTTTTCCGGTCGCGGAGGCCCTCCCTTTGCCACGAGTAATTAATGCAATCTTTTTGATTGGTGACTGAGCACGTTGCTCAAGTATGCTGATCGCATCATCTCAGGACACAGTCCCGCCTAGCAATAGCTAAGTGACTTACAGCTTCACTCACTCATCAGATATGTAAAAGCAAAACAAAGCCAAGCCTTCTCCGTACAGGTCATGGAAAATAAAGACTTCCACTGTCCGTAACCTCGGCAATAAATGGAAGAGAGTGGTTAGCTCAATACTTCCAGGATTTAACTTCTTGTTCATTTCTCATGCAGGCCGACTTAGCCTCAGGTCTATGCACTATACTTCCCCAGGGTAGGAGGACTACTTCCTAAATTTCTAGACTTCCTTATAGCTGCCTCTGTGGATCAGTGGTAGAGTGTCGGCCTCCGGATCCCAGGATAGCGGGTTCAAACCCGGCAGAGGTAGTCGGATATTTGAAGGGCGGAAAAAAGGAAAAAAGTCCATTCGACACTCCATGTCGTACGATGTCGGCATGTTAAAGATCTCTGGTGACACATTTGGTGTTTATCCGACAAAATTCATTAAATCTCAGCCATAGACGCCCAAGAGAGTTTCGGTTGACTCTGTCTGCCATCTAGTGCGCCTAGAGTAAAACGGAACGTCGAAATTGACGAGCAGACAGCCAGATGGCGTCAAATTAAAATGTCTGCACACGGTAGCTGAGGCCATACGATTATTATTATTATTATTATTATTATTATTATTATTATTATTATTATTGTTATTATTAGACTTCCTTATGAGGATGAGGAAACGAACACACATCCTCCTGGACGAAGCGATATGCAGGATGGTCAGAAACAATGTAAATCGCGTATTTGAGAGTTAAAGGGTTGGTCATACTCAAGAATAATTTGAAAAAAAAAGCTGTTGCAATATCTCGCACTGTTGCGTTGTAATTGTATCAGCTGCTGAAGTTAGGCAATCGGATCGCTTCGCGGACGAATTCAAATGGGCTTTGCGAGGCAGTGTTGCCAAATCTCCTCATAGCTTAAGACCGACTTGAGAGACATGCCTAGAAATCAGCATCAAATACAAACATGCCGTGGCTTTCAGCAGGTGTCACTGTACGCGATCCTGTCACCTTGGAGGTCCGTGTTCAAATTTCTCCATTGGTGCTTTCAAGCCACGAGCAGATTTAGCAACATTGGCTCCGAAAGGCCATTTGGAGTCGCCCGCGAAGCAATCTGATTGGCTAATTTTACCATCGAATAAAGTAACAACGTCGCTAGATATCGGAAGATTGTTTTCAAATTGTTTATCAGTGTAAGTCGCAAGAAGACAGAGTACATGTTTTTCAGCTTTGGCAACCGGGCCCACACAGCATTGTCTTCCTTGCTGGAGAACCACCTATGATGACCGACAAGTTCAAATATCTTGGAACACTCATCACAGATGATGGTTCTACCGACGCAGATGTCGAGCACCGCATCATTGTTGGTTGGATGAAATGACGGTCTCTGTTTGATAAGCGGGTGCCTGTCAAATTAAAGGGCAAAGTGTAGGAACACCACTGTCCGGCCTGCCTTCATGTACGGCTCCGAATGTTGGACAAGAATGTGTGTCACAGAGATGTGGATGTTGCGATGGTCGGCGAGAGTCACTCTGGAGACAAAATGAGCATTGAGCATGTGCGAGGTTCTTCAAAAGTTGTGCCCATCAACGACAAGATGGAGGAAAATCAGTTCCGCTAGTATGGTCACGTTAGAAGAAGAAATGAACACCATTTAATACAGAAATCTTGATGGGAATTTACAGAAACAAGGGATGGACAAGGGAAAAGGGCAGTGTAAGTTGTGTATTGTCTTGCGAAATGAGAGACTAATTTCTTTTTCTTAAATTATGTAAAGAAACTATTGTGATTAGAAGAAAATGTTTGAGTAATAGTTAACTGTAAGTATTAAGCCAGAAAGAAAACGATCATAAAATTATAAGATGAATGAAGGATGAATGAAATAACTCCAGTAATGTAAGCAAGTATTTACAGTAGCTGTAGTTAGAAATATGTGTATACGAAAGTTGTAGTAATGTAAGGAAGGAGGGTGATTGTAGTGGAAAGTGATAAAAGTTACATGCAAAGTTACTCAGGCATTGGGAGAGATAGGGTTGTATCCACAGCTAGCGGTAATCCTTAGCTGGGGGAGTGGGCTATTGTGCGTGCGTGGGCGCTCCTAGCTAATAAAGTAGTTGTATGAGTTGGGAAAACTGCTGAAATAAGGGCATGAGGTGATAGCGTGTTCTCCTCAGCTGCTGGCAATCCGTGGCGGGGAGGGATAGAAAGCTCGCCCCGTGGTTAGTAGTTATCCGTGACTGGGGGGGGGGGGTGGAGTTGTCATACGCTCCCATGCAGGCACTTGCACAAAAAGAATAGTCTACATAGATTTATATTCCAGACATCATAGGGTCTATTAATTGGAGGAAACTCTGTAAAGTCTTCTGGAAATAAATACAAACTGTGACAATAAATTTCGGTGAATGAAGTCAGAACGGTCGATCCGGCAACACTGACCACACACAACGCTGCACTTGCGTAGTAGCAGGTTTTGACCACCTGCTCCCAACGTTGTTCAGTTTAGCATCGTGTGTGTGCCATGTAAGAACTGTTTGACACAGATCGTGTTTAGTGCGTTGGTCCTGAACTGCGAACAGGAACATGAACAACCAAAAGATCAATGTACAGTTTTCTTTTAAGCTTGGCAAGACACCGAAAGAAACGCATGCGATGCTGGTACGTGTTTATGAGGATCAAGCACTGTCCTTGAAGTGTGTGTTCGAATGGTTCGCCCGTTTTCGAGGAGGTCGGGGAAGTGTTTCTGACAACCCCCGTAGCGAAAGACCGGCGACCGCCGTCAGTAACGAAAACATTGAGAAGGTGAGGACATTAATCACAACCGATCCGCGATTAACTGTGCGCATGATAGCGGATGAACTGCAGATTAACCGTGAATCCGTGCGACAAATCGTTACCCAGAAGTTAGGGAAGAGGAAAACGTCAAACAGTTCATGGCTAAAAAGGTGGTGATGCAACTTGAACATCCCCCATACTCGCCAGATCTCAATCCTCCAGACTACTTCCTATTCCCACGACTCAAACTCGCTTTTAAAGGAAAGAGATTTGACGATATTTCTGACATCCAACGAAACGTGACGAGGCTTTAGAACACCATCCCAAAGGAAGCCTTCTTGCAGAGCTTTCAGGGCATGTATCGCCGATCTCAGCAGTGCATTATTATGGGAGGGGAATATTTCGAAGGACAGCAAGGTCACTGTCGTGCATTGTTCATCTGTATTGATCGTACAGGACTCTTCACCGAACTTTATTGTCACAGGTTGTATGCATAGTACAGAAATCTCTTGCCATCGAAGGACCGAAAGAGAGGAAGAGGGCGTTCTAAGGCAACATACAAATGAACTGCTGAGGCTACCTTAAGGAAAAGTGAAGTGCCATTAGATCTGGTACAAGAACGTCAGACATCTCTTCGAGTAAGACGAGCCGACCCTGAGTGTTAGAGATTGCCCGTTATATGGGTAATATACGGCAAGGAAAGAAGTAGTTTATCAGTATTACCAACACTGTAACGCTCATATATCCGGTTCATGTTGTCTCCGACGACCTTGTATATGTTCCTTAGAGTGCCCGCCCCTTGACTGGTCAGCGTAGTGCGATTCGGTTCATTGGACCCCAGATTCGATTGCCGTCCGGGCTGGTAGAGTCCTCTGGCTCAAGGACTGTGGGATTTGTGTTCCAATTAAGAGACTTCTACACCCAACGCATCACACTGCCAACAACCACAGGTATATGCATTAGTGAATGTTTCCCTCCACATAGGGTTGAGGACAGGAAGGCCAAACACTGACTGTGTATCTCAGACATACTATATCATCATCAGTGTTGGCTCGTTGGCTGAACGGTCAGCGTACTGGCCTTCGGTTCAGAGGGTCCCGGGTTCGATTCCCGGCCGGGTCGGGGATTTTAACCTTAATTGGTTAATTCCAATGGCACGGGGGCTGGGTGTATGTGCTGTCTTCATCATCATTTCATCCTCATCACGACGCGCAGGTCACCTACGGGTGTCGAATAGAAAGACCTGCACCTGGCGAGCCGAACATGCCTTCGGACACTCCCGGCACTAAAAGCCATACGCCATTTCATTTTTTTTCATCAGTGTTCTGCCATATGGCGGGTCTTCACACGGCAGCTCTCCTCGGAATCCTGGCTTTTGCCACCCTCTTTGTTCCCTCATACTTGTATTCCATCCTGATACTATCCACCATCTGATATCTTATGAATTATAACACAGTAGATATTTCCACCTATTCAATACTAAGACGTATTTACAATATTTACATTACATGGGACTAGTTTCAACCCTCCTCAGGGCCATCATCAGTCATATTAAAACATACACAATGTATGGCGAAATCCTAAAACATGTCTTTAACGGTAAGAATCTTATGGATATATACGGTAATTTACAAAATGAAGTGTAGTTGAAATGTTGCAAATGAAAATGAGAGATATTACGTGTGATGCAGGTGAGTAATAATTAATACAAGTAAATAATACATACTAAGAAGTCTGGAATGGAAGTACAAATAATAATTTTTACAACACAATTACAACACACACCCGGTCGAGAAAGCCAAGAATAACGGCCGAGAGGATTCGTCGTCCTGACCACACGACCCCTCGTAATCTGCAGGCCTTCGGGCTGAGCAGCGGTCGCTTGGTAGGCCAAGGCCCTTCAAGGGCTGTAGCGCCATGGGGTTTGGTTTGGTTTACAACACACAACAACAACTACAACAACAACAACAACAACAACCCAGAGCACCTTATTTGTACTTCTATTCCAGACTTCTTAGTATGTATTATTTACTTGTATTAATTATTACTCACCTGCATCACACGTAATATCTCTAATTTTCATTTGCAACATTTCAACTACACTTCATTTTGTAAATTATATATCCATAAGATTCTTACCGTTAAAAAACATGTTTTAGGATTTCTCCATACATTGTGTATGTTTTAATATGACTGATGATGACGCCGAGGAGGGTTGAAACTAGTCCCATGAAATGTAAATATTGTAAATACATCTTAGTATTGACTAGGTGGAAATCTCTAGTGTGTTATATTCATATGTTATTCTCAGTTCAGCACGGACCAACAACATGAAATTCATAACCCTTGAGAATCTAATATCTTCTCCATCCTCTTTGTCTATTTCCATTTACCCTTCCTTCTATAGCATCCATAAGCAAGCAATCTCTCCTCATCCAATGACCAATCCAATTGTGCCTTCTCTTTTTGATTACTTTTAATGTATTTCTCTCTTCCCCAACTCTTCTCAAGACTTCTTTCTTCTTTACCTTTTCTATCTATTGTATACTTTCCATTCTCCTCCAAAGCCACATCTCAGATGCTTCTAGTCTTCTTTCGTCTTCTTTTCTCAACGTCCATGTCTCAGCTCCATACAATGCCACACTCCATACAAAGCACTTCACGAATCGCTTCCTCAAGTCTCTATCCATGCCCCCACAAAAAAGTCTACTCGTCTTATTAAATGCTTCCTTCGCAATCATAATACGAGTTTTCACCTCTCGAATGCACCTCATGTCCTATGTTATTACACTTCCCGAGTATTTGAAAGCATCCACCTGTTCTATTATTTCCTGGCCTAACTTTATGGTTGTCTTCACTTATCTTGTGCTTATAACCATACATTTTGTTTTTTCTTATTAATTCCCATTCCAAATTCTTCACAGACAGCATTTAGATCTGTTAGCATCGTTATCATAGCTCGTTCACTCTCTGCCAGTAGGATCATGTCATCAGCAAATCTAATACATTCTATTCTCCAACCACCAATTTTCACTCCTCTGACATGTTCTGTGTGAAATCGTAATATGCAAAAAATGCTTTGAGCAATGTAAAACTGATCGAACTATATACATCGCAACAAGCTTAGTGAAATACACGCAATTTTCTGATTGCCTGCCCTATGTCATATTGTTTCACCCCATGTGTAAAGAAAACATGCTCTATTCAGGGAGTACAAGAAGGTAATTGCCAACCATAATCTGTGTTTCCATTAGGATATTACATGCACCGAAGTAAACAGGGTCTGCCAGGACAGTTAAGGACACGGAAGACACTAACTTCCATATCAGTCTGGGCTGAAAGTAAGAATGAATTAGTAGCCTTCCATCGCAGCTGCATAGTTTCCTGAGAGGCAGGATTAAACCTTATACTCTGTATCTGCCTCGCAGAACGTAGTCAACACTGAACAAGACCAGAACAAATCACGATGCATGTACTGCTGAGCTTTTGTATTGGGTGTTTCAGATACATACTCCGCAGTAGAGTGGGTAGTCTACCAGCTAAAACTTTCATTGTGATGCACGAAAAGGCCACGGGGGCTGTGTGGCTTCTTTTTCCTGCCTCAAGGAATCATTTCTATCTGAAATTTTGTCACTGTATTCCATGGGCAGGGCATTCTATATGCTCAATGAACGCCATAGAAATAGATAAGTTTTAGTAAAATGGTTTATCAAGAGCCTATTCATTTAATTCGCTCTGTATATTCGCGCACGAAGCATTAATTTGGTCATCAACATCTGTTGCTCTCCAGAACCAGCGAAGAGGTTCAATTTCAGGACTGAGGACTGGCGAGTGGACCAGCGATAAACACGAGCAGCCCCGAAATTAGCGGAAGTGTACGATTAAAATTTGCTGAATGTGCGAGGTTTTGAAAGGATTTTCATTTCACGATTTTGCGGTTCTAATGTGCTAAACCGCAATGAACCAGAATATTTTGGTAGCTAGCATCAACATGCAAAAGTAGCCTAAGTCTATATAATTAATGAAACTTTTAATTAATACTACAGTGGCTAAGACGGTTGAGGCGCTAGCTTTCTGACCCCAACTTGGCAGGTTCGATCCTGGCTCCGTCCGGTGGTATTTGAAGGTGCTCGAATACGTCATCCTCGTGCCGATAGATTTACTGGTGTGGAAAAGAACTCCTGCGGGGCAAAATTCCGGCAACTCGGCGTCTCCGAATATCGTCGAAAGTAGTAAGTGTGACTTAATCGCAATAACATTATTATTAATTAGTAATAGGTGTTTTTGAAAAGTAAACAGCAAAATACATCAAGACATAAATAACAGTACTCTGCCTAACACGACCTTGAAGCAATTAGTGTTACGAAAGCAAAGTCTTCAAAATCAGGGGAAACTGGATCAGCTTAAAGTAACTGCAGCTTATATTCTCTCTCTTTCATTACTTATTATTTTTTGTAATAACTTCTTCGAGCTGCAGCCGTGTGCTTTAGAAGGAAAGTCACGTTGCTCTCAAGCAATGTCACTATTTTACAACTATGTAAACGTCAAGTAACTGAACACGCTATTTTCTTGACCCTCCCCCCGCCAGACGTTTTATCAACGGGCCGCCACTGCTGTATACCTATCGCACCCTTAAATATGACAGCCTGCATGCTCTCGTTGAATATGATATAGAACAACCGTGCCCACTTGCCTTTACAGATCTTTACCCCAGTTTACTCTCTTTTCCAGTCTTTTATTACCCCCAGAAGGCTCCGACCCCACTGAGCCTGTGGAAGTTGTGATCGATCGTCCCGCACAGCCTTAACCCGGTCACGAGTTTATGACCAGGCTGATGTCACAGTCTGCGAAGTAAGTGCATAATGCATAACGTGCACGTCACTTATCCAGGATATTGCATGGACGTTTATACATTCAGTACACACTACTAAAAATGTTCGACTGTGTAGCTATGGTTAGGCGAGAATGCGGCAGAATTCAGAGTCAATAGATCTTCTTCTTCCCACATGCTGGCAGGTTGCGTTATGTCGCACTTGAGGAAGAGGCCTAGCTTTTCGCCCGGTGGCCCTTACAAACGCTAACATTGTACACAGGGGTGTATCTATTATTGCATTTTTCTGCATGATAGTGTGATGATCGTCCGCCTCTGTGGTGTAGTGGTTAGCGTGATTACCTGCCACCCCCGGAGGTCCGGGTTCGATTCCCGGCTCTGTCACGAAATTTGAAAAGTGGTACGAGGGCTGGAACGGGGTGCACTCAGCCTCGGGAGGTCAACTGAGTAGAGGTGGGTTCGATTCCCACCTCAGTCATCCTCGAAGTGGTTTTCCGTGGTTTCCCACTTCTCCTTCAGGCAAATGCCGAGATGGTACCTAACTTAAGGCCACGGCCGCTTCCTTGCCTGTCCCTTCCAATCTTCCCATCCCTCCACAAGGCCCCTGTTCAGCATAGCAGGTGAGGCCGCCTGGGCGAGGTACTGTTCATTCTCCCCAGTTGTATCCCCCGACCGAGAGTCTGAAGCTCCAGGACACTGCCCTTGAGGCGGTAGAGGTGGGATCTCTCACTGAGTCCGAGAGAAAAACCGACCCTGGAGGGTAAACAGATTAAGAAGAAGAAGAAGAAGAAGAAGGAGAAGTGTGATGAGCCGTTGCCTACGAGATATACAAGGCCGGAAAGTGGACAGATAGAAATGCGGGTCGCAAGTAGTTTTTGGAATGTTCGCTAGAGGTCTCGACTTTGTGCTATGCTGCTCGCGCGAAATACATTCAATTAATAGTACATGTTGTCTTTTAAAGACGTAAAAAGCTACAAATAATGAAGTTAGGACCACCTAAATGTGATTCAGAGTGATTGGATGTAAGTAAATCACATTTAAGTGATATTTGGTATTATTTTAGGCGAAGTCAAGTGCAGTTAATAATAAAAGCAATACATTAAAATGACTTACCGTGATCACCGTTCGTAACTTAAATGCTTTGTCCTGAAGTTCTTTCCAAGTCAAGAGCATCTGTAATTTTATGAGCTTCATTGTCGAGCACTGGTTTTAAAAGTTTTGTAATGAGAGTTACAGTCAGTACTCTCTGATCACACTCGTCACATGTGAATGCCTCAAGGAACTTTGGAACAACAAAAAAGTTAAGTTTTTAAACCAAATTCGTATCGCCGAGATAACGTAATGAGTGAGGCGTAAAATTCAACATATTTTGCAGAAAGTAAACAAATTTTCTTGAGGGGCAGCGTAATGCTCCACGATCTTTCATCCTAATGAGGCACACCAGTGTACTGTCAGTACGGGCCGAGGATATGTCCCGAGCATGATTCACAGTTGGAATTTTCTTCCCCAACTCGAACAAGATAACCACCAATCATGGCCAAGGAAGACAACTCCAAAGTGACAGGTTTCTCTGAAAAGGCATGATGTCATTCTTAATATCAACAGCGTCTGAGATAAAACTTCCAGATATTTTAGGCCTATTAAAAATATTACATCTGAAAGAAAATACAATACTCGCGAATTGATTAGTTAGCTTACGTTTGAGCGTCTCATCAAGTAATTCCAAAACTGTTGTTGGTCAAGATTACGATTATCGTGTACTCTGAGCTTGATAGCCATTTCATCTATGATAAGAGATCCTAACGTTTCCTCCACGCGTGTCAAATTCATGGCTTCGTAATGGAGCCTTTCTTTAATGAGGGATGTTATTCCAGTTTCTCCATTCAAAAAGCCGACATAATTCTTAAGTGTCTTTAGATGCGGAAGTCGGAGGCAGTGAAGTGATCTAATGAATCTGCAGCCCATAAACTGAAGTTTCAATATTTAAAATGTAAATTACAGACACTGGATGATATCCCGGGTGACCAAAGAGAACCTACTTTGCCCCCTGTCTGGATATAACAATTCTTCACTTCTCCTTTAAAACTGGATCGTCAGGAAACGGTTGAAAACTCCAATGTTCTCCTTTCTTTGACGAATTGGATTTACGGTACAGTACGATATACAATATTTTATAGTGTATATTAAATCTACTTGGAGTTCATTTGAACACTACGAATAAGTGAAATCTATACGTAAACGTATTAAAAAGCACTCTTCTCCATATGTTAATACACTACAGCAAATGCAAACTATAGCACGATGACGAGACATCTGGCGGCGGTACTGCGAACCTGGTTGGGGACGGTTTTTATGCTCAGAACTAGCACACACTTCCCGCCCTAGTATATGTCATAGGCAATAGATGAGCAGAATGTACAGATGTGTATTAAAACCAGCACAAATGCCCAGACCCTGAGCTGCTGGAATTGTCGACTCGGCGAGAATGGAATCCAAGGTCTTTTGAATAAAAGGCCTCAAAAAGCTTACCATTCATCCCAGGGGAGAGGCGAGAGGAACTGAAACCAAGAAAATAGGCTTAATCCTGGCTTCATCTGCAGTTCCATCAGTGCAAGTCATCTTGCCTCCGTGGATCAGTGGTAGAGTGTCGGCCTCGGGATCCCAAGATAGCGGCTTCGAACCCGGCAGAGGTAGTCGTACTTTTGAAGAGTGGGGAAAAAAGTTCATTCGACACTCCATGTCGTACGATGTCGTCATATAAAAGATCTCTAATCACACGTTTAGTGTTTACCCAACAAAATTCATTAAAACTCAGCCACAGACGCCCAAAAGAGTTTCGGTTTACTCGGTCTGCCATCTAGTGGGCCTAGAGGAAAACGGAACGTCGAAATTGACGAGCAGACAGCCAGATGGCGTCAAATTGAAATGTCCGCACACGGTAGCTCAGGCCATACGATTATTATTATTATTATTATTATTATTATTATTATTATTATTATTATTATTATTATTATTATTATTATTATTATTGTTACGGAGTTATCCGTGGAAGTCAGAGGTGAAAGAATGTGCGGGCTGGAATGGGTCTAACTACAAGTTCGAAAGACGAATTAAATTTTCAACAAAGATTATATTTTCCAAACTTAACAACGGTTAACAATTCTCACTAGGTGAAATAACAAAGAACAATCAGGTACAATGCAACTTTACAAATTCTGGGCTACGAGCCCCAAAGTCTGAGCTCTCAGCTCACAACCACAAAATGCCAAAGGGCAGAACGCCCCTCATTACATGGAGCCCTGGCTCCCCGCAATCGAAAAGTCACGCAATCGAAAAGTCACGCCTCCGCGAGGCACCTTGCAAAATACCAAAAAGAGCTGACCCGCTCTCAATCTTACAAGCCTATCAAAGGCCACAACAAAATCTACTTTTAACTGCCCTCAAGGCACACTTACAAAGAAACTGGGGTATCATGTACCCAACCTACAGGGCCTTCGCATGAAGAAAAAAAAAACATCAGGTTAGGTTACTGGCCCAAAGTACAGAAAGGGCTGGAGGCGTGAACTTGCACTCCTAAATATACATTTTAAAACCTAAGTGGCTCTAGGCCGATACACAGGGGCTAATCCCAAGCTAGGGAGGTGACCCGTATGAGAAACTTTAATACATTAAGGAAGAGAAGAAACGGTTATGAAAACGTAGTCACCTCAATTTCAAAATGAAGGGGGGATCGAGAGGGTGAAGCACTCTCTATCCCCGCTTTACGGTAAAAGAGATTTGTAGTTTTTACATAGACAGAAAAGGAATTTACATTTTAAAGTGGTAGGTTACATATTAAAGGTTTCGAACCTTCCCCGGGAGTTAAACTTCTGAGCTAGCAAGGAATAAAGATGTTAAGAGGCCATTACCTTGATGAAGAACTGCTGCCTGAAGAACGGGGCGCTTCCCGCCCCCTGCTACATATCCACACACTAAGCTAGATGTTACTGAAATGGCCCGGAGACAAGAAAGTCAGCAGTTTTATACCCTCGTGGAAAATTCGAGGCCTTTCAGGAATGAATAGACACACCCACTCAATTTTTATTGGTTAACTAAGAGTTACACCTGGAAATTCGAAGAAGAAAGCTATGATTGGAGGAAAATTAATTACAGAAACTACTGATTGGCCAAATTCAAAACGGGCTGAAGGAAAGGATTAATATTGCGAACCCACAAACCACAGAACGAAATTTAGTAAAGACAAAACTTATGAATACAACATTTCTCCAAGAAGGTTCATTCCTTTACACCAGAGTGCGTTATCATAGTTTTTGGTAGAGACATCTGTTAGAGAATGTCCACACTTCTTGATCACTGGAAAACAAAAGCAAATCAAAAACACACAGTGACATCTTCTGATAAACAGTCGAGTTAGTTCAGTTGTTAAAGTTCCGGGTTTCTCCAGTAGAGAAGTTTCAATTGGCGCAAGATTTGAACTTGCGTCGTAGAGGTGTACCGCCCGGTGCAATTATTATTATTATTATTATTATTATTATTATTATTATTATTATTATTATTATTATTATTATTATTATTATTACAAATCAACTGTAGCTAATAAGTAGAACAGGGAGAAAGAACACATATTTATATATTGTACAGAGTAACAAGTCAATGTTCCAAATCTAGCTTTGACCGCTGGGCTGAGTAGCTCAGACAATAGACCGCTGGCCTTCTGAGCTCAAGTACGCAGATTCGATCCCAATTCAGTCCAATGGTGTTTGAAGGTACTCTAATACGTCAGCCTCGTGTTGATAGATTTGCTGGCACGTAAAAGAACTACTACAGGGCAAAATTCCAGCAGCTCGGCGTCTCCGAAAACCGTAAAAGTAGTTAACGGGACGTGAAACTAATAAAATTATAATTACTCTCTTTGCTCTGTAAACTAGCGACATGAAAATTTTGTAATATATTCCTCCCGCTATAAAACTTCCAGGGAATCCAAAAAAATGTTTAAATGTCAAAATAAAAATTCATGAGTTCACGGGTTAAATGTCAATGGAGTGACTAAGAAAACGAACTTGCAGTCTTTGAAAAAGGAATCAATGATATCACAAAAAGTGCTGTTCAACAAGGCAGGAAATAGCAGCAGCAGAAGAAGAAGAAAATAGATTGTTGCAACACGTTCTGAAATACCAAGGAATCATTCATTTTCGAGTGTGAGAAAATGTTCAAAATAAGAGTGATCTGAGGAGGGGAAAATGAATATAAGAAGTACTTTATGTAGTAGTTGCAGTAGTTACGTAGAGATGAACAGGATAACCACGAATCTAAATAAACAATTTGATAAAAACTTAACATTAGGATGTTTTAAGAGCCTCAGAAAGTTGTGATTAAAATGCGTCACTATCGATGGAAAAAAAATACTTTAAAGGTGTTCAAAACGTGGTACACAGGAACCTCGTTTATCCGGATTAAGTGGGACCGGAACAGATCCGAATTATCGAAAATCCGGATAATCCGGAAAAATAAAAAATAAATACAGTACATGTTATATAATGTATTAACATAAGTTGTACAGTAATACCTTTCTTCAACTGTACAATAAATATAAGAACACTTTTCTCTTACATTTACGTCTCTGTTTTATGCACTAAAATGATGTGTGAGCTTTTTCTATTTTACATTTGTATAGCGTTTGCGCGCAGCACGATCACGAAGACGTTTTACTAACAACAGTTCTGCCGGTGTGGTTTCAGTCCGGGATTCTAAATAGGCCATGAGTTTGTCCAGCTGCATTGTTGCCTCTCCATGAGTCATTGTTTCTTCTGATGGAGCGCCGATTTCATTTTCGAATTCACCATTACTCTCGTCATTACCTGCCGAGGAACAAGAGGCAATAATTTGTTCATCTGTCATTATGCCGTAGCCTGAATTACAGTCATTCTTCAACCAGTCATTTACGGCGTTCCCGTCTACGTCCGAGCATCCGGAAATACGTGAAAATGTGTCAAGGAACTCAGAAGAGTCCACGGTTTCCCGTTCTCAATTCCAGGCGAATGCTCGAACCATGGGCGCCCGCAAGGGGGGGCAAGGGGGGGCACTTGCCCCCCCTGGAATTCTAAAGATGTTGATGTTCAATTGTTTAATATCATACCAGATTATTTCATAAACTGAAATTACTGACAGTCATCTAGCATATGTTATAACTGGAAGTTTCTGTAAACAATTTAATGTTGCTGACGTTATATTGGTTTTTATATTCAAGAAAATTGTTAATGTGCCCCCTCCTGGAAAAGATCCTGCGGGCGCTCATGGCTCGAACGTTACCTTTGATAGACCGTGGCCAACTTACTTCCAATTCCTGCCCTTAACTATCCTTGGCGGAAAGACATTCAAGAAGAATCTACTCCGTAAAAGAAATAATGTACAATTAAAAATATATTTTTATAATGTTTGATCCGGAAAAACCGGAAATCTTGATTAATGAGGGCCGGATAAAAGAGGTTCTTGTGTATATAAAATTAAATAGTCAGAAATAATTTTGAAATGCAACATGAAGTAAATATCATAACCTTAAGTAGGCTTAATAACAATACTAATAATGATAATGGGTATGGCCAAGAATTCTAGGAAACTCACTTTACTACACTAACAATTCTGCTCAGAAATTTAGAATAAACCATAAATCTATTGTCAGTCCTCAGTCCGTGGTAGATTATAATCTCTAACTTCAAGATATCGATACGTAAATATCGAAATATATCGGCTGTTTCTATGCGAACATTTGGCGGATGAGGTCCTGAGATATATCGCGGTGTTCCTTATTAAATTTGTCCAAAATCGCAAAAATAACGATGAAATGCTGCATAGATATTCCAAAAAATCGTGTAAATTGGAAAAATGACTACAATTCGCGATATATCACAACTATAAAACGTTCGTAAATCGTGCAATAGACAATAGAACACTTACATTGCATCTAACTTACAATTCATAAGAATTCGTGAAAAATATATTCGCGAAAAACAAGGGGATGTTTTAACAGAAGTACAGCTCCCTTTATTGGCCAATCGATTGAGATCACCATGTACGAGTAACAAAGGCTTCATTCCATTCAAATGAAGAGGGTATTTTTAATTCAATAGTAAAGGGAATGGGGATGCAAGAGCTAGATTTTCGAACCTATAGACCGATTATATTGCTTTCCAAAGGACATTGTACATACAATTCTGTTTGCATTAGAAACTACTGACACTTGACGAGATTCATGGAATTTTAATCATTTGAGTTGTACATTGTGTGCAGTAATGAGTTCACCATATTGTAATGTCACATTACATCGAATACAGGTTGCTTGCTCGCTCTGCATTTAATGCTCAATATTTCAAATACGTATTGAACACGATCATCTGCGTTCAGTTGTTAGGCTCAATGAAAATACCTTTAGAACGGTGAGAAGTGGAGAAAGCACAGCCCGTATTAGGAGCTTCAATTGTTTCTTGTAAGAACATTTGAAGGCACATACCAAAGGTGATTCTTGCCCGTATGGCACAGGGTTATAGCACAACCCGGCTGAGTCCAGGTGGTTGGCTTCGATCCTAGCTCTGTCCAGTGGTAGTCTATATGAAGCTATTCAAATACGTCAGCCTGGTGTCAACAAGTTTACTAGGACGTAAAAGAACTCCTGAGGGGAAAATGTCAGTACCTCATGGCCTCCGAAACCCGTAAGTTTGAGAGTCGTAAAACCAATATTATTATTATTATTATTATTATTATTATTATTATTATTATTATTATTATATCATTCACTTCTTTCTTTCTTTCTTGCTTGCTTTCTTTCTTTATTTATTTCTTTATTAATCTGTGTATCCTCCAGGGTTGGTTTTTCTCCTCTGAATCAGCGAGGGATCCAACCTCTACGGCCTCAAGGGCAGTGTCCAGGAGCGTGAGTCTTTACGTCCATGGATACAATTGGGTATGAGGACCAGTATCCCACCCAGGCGGCCTCTCCTGCTATACTCAACAGAGGACTTGTGTAGGATGGGAAGATTGGAAGGGATAGACAAGGAAGACGGAAAGAAGCGGTCGTTGCCTTAAGTTAGGTACCATTCCGGTATTTGCCTGGAGGAGTTGTGGGAAACCACGGAAAACCAATTTCAGGATGGATGAGGTGGGAATCAAACATCCCTTTACTCAGTTGACCTCCCGAGGCTGAGTTTACCCAGTTCCAGCCCTCGTTCCACTTTTCAAATTTCGTGGCAGAGCCGGGAATCGAGCCCGACTCTTCGGGGGTAGCAGTTAATCATGCTAACCACTACACCACAGAGGCGGACTATATTATATAATTCATAAGTTTTCAGTTGGATTTATATGCTTCTTCGGTACAAAGTACAACATATTTACATACTTACATATGCGCAATACATACCGGCATATACTTACATTGGTGACAAATAAATTTGACAGCTATTTATATTTACTATACACAAATGGTCAAAATTATTAGTAGACGATTTTCATTAGTCCTCTGTATATGGTGGATGGTTCATGTCAATAAACTTCCTTATTATATGGCAAGTGGCCAGGATTGTTGATTTTTATGATTATCTCTAAGTGAGAGGGTGGAGATTAAATGCTTCAAAGCTCCTGTCTAGTGTCTTTGGTATAACACCATTACATCTAATCACTACTGGAATGATTATAACATTGTTGAATTTCCACACGGTGTTTATTGCTGTGGCCAGATCTGTGTACTTGTTGGAGGTTGTGAGGATTAGGGATGGCTATGTCAATTATGACGCAGATTTTCTTGTTTTTCTCTACAAAAATTATATCTGGTCTATTGCAAGTAATAGTTTTAGCAATGATGATAATTCTATTCCAGTAAAATTTGTAATTTTCACTTTACAAGACGGATTGGGGTTTTCACTTCCAATATGCTGTAATACAATGGTTTAGGTTATTTTGTCGGGCTAATTTGTGATAAATACTTTTTACAGTTTGGTCATGTCTGTACTTGTAGTCTGTATTTACCATTAATCGCCAGCCTGGGGTTATGTGGTGGACGGTATCTGGAGATGTATTACATCGTCGGCACTAATCTGAACAGACAAATGGATCATGCAGTATATGCTTTCTGTAGTTCCTTGTGACAATGACTTGATATTGTATGGCGAACATGAAGCCCTCTGTTTCTGGGTATATATCTAGGTGTGTCAGCCAGTCACGCGACGCTTGTTTGTCGATGCATGTCTGATCTAACTTATTGGATACCGTCCATGAAGAAGTTTCTTTTTCCATACAACGTTTTCCTCAATTATGGAAACTGAAATTGTAAATGAAACCGGGGTGCTTGGATTGAATTATTATTATTATTATTATTATTATTATTATTATTATTATTATTATTATTATTATTATTGTACCGGGCGGTACACCTCCCCTCCGCTAATTCAAACATTGCGCCAGTCGAAATTCCTCTACTGGAGGAAGCCTGAACTTTAACTACAGTGTTAATTCTCTAGTTTCTCAGAAGATGTCCCTACTTGTAAATTTTGAAGTGTTCTGAACAGTGTCGTTTTCGGTGTATTTTTGTTTTGCCTGTAGTAAGAAGTGTGAACATTCTCTTCTAGATGGCACTACTGAAGGACTACAATTATGTACCCTAGTGCGAAGTGAAAGAACTGTGTTTTTGGAGAAATGTTGTGTTCATAAGTTTGTTCTTTGTTAAATTTCTTTCAGTCATTGTTTAGGTTGGCTGTATAACCCTTCACTTTCCGCCAGTTTTGAATTCGACCAATGAGTAATTTCTGTAATTAATTTTCCACCAATCCTGGTTTTCTTCTTCACTTCTGACATGTAATTTTTTGGTCGTCCAATAAAAGGCTTGTGGGCGGATGTTCTCATTCCTGAAAGGTCTCGAATGTTCCGCGAGGGTATATAAACTGCGGATTTTCGGGTCTCTGCGCCACTTCAGTAACATCTATCAGTGTGTAAAGTACGTAGCAGGGGGCGGGAAGCGCCTCTTTCTTCGGGCAGCAGTTCAACCACCAGGTAATGGCCGTCTCATAACTTATTTTCTTGCCAGCTCAGCAGTTTAACCCTCGGGGCGGGTTCGAAACTTTTATCATGTAACTTTCCTTTAAAATGTAAAAGACTCTTGGTATAAA
This sequence comes from Anabrus simplex, assembly GCF_040414725.1. Taxonomy (NCBI): domain Eukaryota; kingdom Metazoa; phylum Arthropoda; class Insecta; order Orthoptera; family Tettigoniidae; genus Anabrus; species Anabrus simplex. Next base: position 209,313,611 of record NC_090272.1, read on the forward strand.
TTGTATCTCTTTAAACTACAAATTGGGATAGAGAGTGCCTACCCTCTCGAGCTCCCTTTCATATTGTTCTTGAGGTGACTACGTCTTCTCAACCATTTTTCTTCGTTTCGAAATGTAATAAGTTTTCCTATCGTGTCACCTCTTTAGTATGGGATTAGCCCTTGCATTATCGGCCTAGTGCCAAGTAGGTTTTAAACAAAATGTATTAGGAGTGCAGTTTCGCCTCCTCTCAAGTTGGTATTTTTGGAGGCCATGTAATTGTCCTGTTTCTTCACTGAATAGGCCTCAGTAGGTTGGGTATTTTTACCCCTGTGTTATTGTAATTGGAGGACAGCTTAAAGGTGGAGTTCGGTGTGGCCTTTGATAGGCTTGTATTTTGAGAGCGGGTTTGCTCTTTCTTAAAAGTTGATTTTGTGTGCCTCGAGGAGGCTTTATTAGGTAATTGGGAACAAGTGCTCCTGGGCATGATTGGGGTTTTCTGCCCCTTTGTCGAATCTTGTATTTGGGTAAAGTTGGGCTTATTGCTCAAGAATTGTGTGTCTGGCTCTCGGAGCCCAAATCCTGTTTGTTGTTAAGCTACTGAGTACCTGTTATATTTGTTATTTCTTGATCTTGAAAAGAAAAATATAACCTTGTTAAATATTAAAATTAACTTTAATTTCGTAGATTGAGTCCTATTCATCCCAGCACCTTCATTCACCTCTAACTACCACGGATAACTCCGTAACAATTATTATTATTATTATTATTATTATTATTATTATTATTATTATTATTATTGTTATTATTATTTGCCCATGCGAATGTCAGCCCTGTTGTAGCCCCCCTTAGGTATTTCCTGGAAGGGATGAATAAGTACAAGCGTAACCTCCCAAGCGGCCCGAGGGCATGTGACGGCCTTTCCTTGCATTGCGCGTTCGTCTCGCGTCTGCATGGAGTCTCTAAAAGGAGGAACTAGAATGTTCGCATTCGAGCCGATCTCCCAAGATTCTAGTATTTCATCAGCAAGGATATAAATGCAGGGTCGCTGTGAACGAGGAGAATAGATCCTGTCCTTCCCGTCAGCTCGTTATCCACACTTTTACAGCAAGAGTCGACTGCCTAAAACGATTTCTTTCTTAATAATGTTACTAGAGGACGCGTGCTACTCCGCAGCATTCATTATATATAGGTCAGAAAACTCGTCTTGATACGCCTGCCGTTGTCATATTGTTTTGCCTGCCCTTTTCAATGCTTTTATGAACATTTAATAAGCGCGTTATGGTACGCCGCAGTTCGTAGTCAGAATTATTCCATTCTGACGCCATCATGCCATTTCTTTTTATCCTGCAGTTCTTGATGTAAAGTTTGATATTGTGTCGTAGAAGGCAATGGTATATTTAATCGAATCTCTTGTATATAGAAAGGTTGTCTTGTGAGTTCGTAGGTTAGTCTCGAAGGTTCGTTTGTTGCCAGACAGAGCATTTTTTATAGATACGTGGCCTTCATTCTAATGATGCTAGGTTATGCTTAATTAGGTCTTACCAGATAATGTCTAAGGCGTATGTCATGATGGGGTCTGCACGTAGACTTTTTTCTCTTAGCAGTATGTAAGTTATTAGGAACGCTCTGCCATCTTTTGAATATTTGGAAGCTGGCAAAGGTTAGAGAATCAGAGTATCTAGCAGGGAATAGTATTCTTCCGCGATAAGAGAAAGTGTAGACTCTCTGGCTTGACAGGCAGTAATCAAATATAGCTACACGCAACGAAATTCGGGGAGAGAGGGGCAATGGGACTCGTCGGGTAATGGGAAGCACCCCTCTATATCCCCTCCCATGGTAGCAAGCATTCTGTAAACTGCTTCAATCTAATGAGGAGTCACCATAATGTTGATGCCAGCAGCATATCAGCCTGAGTTGCGTATGTTTCTCGTGCTGTGCAGAAATATTTGTTTTGTTACATCATCTTACATCAGAAGAGTTGAATTTAAATTAAGGTACGTACTAAATTGTTCACTTTTTTCTCGAAAATTTTCAATTTTCAATTTTCTTAATTTGAAATGTGATATCTTGTGATACACACGTTATTTACATTTTTCCTTCGTCGGTTATAAAATGGCAGGACAGAAGGTGTGAAGGTGTCTAGAGGGGTAATCGTACGCGCTCTGCGTCTCATTACCCCTTCAGTGCGTACAATTCTGTTCTCACCTTCTTCAGTTGGCTAAGCTATTTTACGGCATGACGATGATTAAACTACGTTGTGTTGCCTATGAATTTGCGGTTAGGAGCAATCTTTCTAACAATTTTAACAACACTACTAAATTAGCTGGCCGCAAGGTTTCTTGACAAGAAAGCCAGAATTCAGTCTGCAGATCCACGAAGCAACTAGCGTAAGCAGAATAGAATTTTGTAATTTAATGAAGCAGAAGTTGACAGACTTTATCATAATCTCTTGACTGTCAGTGAAAAACGTATGTTTCCTCCGTCACGTATTTATAACGTTGACGAAACCAGCATTTCGACCGTCCAGAAGCCACCTCCAATAATTGCCCGCAAAGATCAAAAGCAAGTAAGGACACTAGACAGCGAGCAGCCTGGAACGAGGACGAAATATTACTGTATGTTTCGCCGTGAATTCTACGGGTAATTATATACCTTCCATGTTTATACTGTATATCCTGGTGTGAGGATGCCCACTGCAATGACACGTGGAGGCCTTCCAGGAAGCATTTACGTGTGCTCCAAGTCAAGATGGATGAATCAGGACTTGTTCCTGACGTGGCTCAAGCATTTCGCTGCTCACACGCAATCGCAATCATCAGTGAAGAATCCATTCCTTCTTTTCGAGTCACACATCACTTTCCTTCTTTAATTTCTGCAAGGAAAATGGAATTGTTGCTGTATCAATTCCTCTCCTATACCTATCAGAGCATTAACATTTTGTGCGAAAACACAAAGGTCTAGGCCTAAGCAGCACTCTGAAATTTTGACAGCCACGCCCAGAAAATCAGTATTAGAGGAGTTGGAAAAGAAAAGAGAAGAAAGAAACGATTATACATATTGTAAAGGAGGCTCGAGTTGCAAATTCACGAATGTGAAGAAGACAAAGAATGTACTTTCCAAGACAACAACAGTTCGTCAGATGAAATATATGATGATGAACTTTGTCAAGATGATGATAATGATGATTACACGGAAGAAGTGGTGTCTGGATTGCCACGGAGGAACACTACCAACGATGTTTGTCTCTTCTATCGCGAAAGAAGTACATGCGTGGGTGGGTAATGGTACGCAAAACCAGTTTGTATATTTTGATAGAAGACTCGGGAACGTCACTACTTGTATACTTGTATTCCACACTCCGTATTCTTAACTATATTTCCTATCATATAGAAGTATTGTAGAAATGTTGGATCCAGTATACTACCTTATACAGGTGTTTTGCCTTAGGTGCGTGCAATTCCCTCTCTCTCCCCTACTAAGGATGAAAATCACATAAAATATCAGAATATTAATGAAAGTGTTAGTCACTTAGCAACCTGCTAACTACATAATGTATTGCGGGTTAGGGTAAGCTTTCGCCCGTAATTACTGGAGTGATGATTTAATAATTTGATGTTATGATTACTCAAAGTTGGCTGAACATGGAGACCTATCATTGTCTCATGATTCACCGGCAGGTACGTCCGGAGAGAATAAAACACAAATGAAGCAGATTGGGCCAGTAGGACAGACGAACGGATTTGCTGCTTTTTTGTCTTTGTTTTTACATTTTGCGTTACGTCGCACCGAGGCAGATAGGTCTTATGGCGACGATGGGGCAGGAAAGGCCTAGGAATGGTAAGGAAGCGGCTGTGGCCTTAATTAAGGTACAGTCCCAGCATTTGCCTGGTGTGAAAATGGGTAAACCACGGAAAACCATCTTCAGGGCTGCCGGCATTGGGGTTCGAACCCACTATCTCCCGGATGTAAGCTCACAGCAGCGCGCCCCTAATCACACGGCCAACTCGCCCGGTAAAGCTGCCTTTAGTAAACTCTTTTAATATATACATTAGCTTTATGTTCCACTAACTACTTTTACGGTTTTCGGAGTCGCCGAGGTGCCGGATTTTAGTCCTGAACGAGTTCTTTTACGTGCCAGCAAATCTACCGACACGAGGCTGACGTATCTGACCAGCTTCAAATACCACTAGACTGAGTCAGGATCGAACCTGCCATTTTGGTGTCAGAAGACCAGCGCCTCAACCGTCTGAGCCACTCAGTCCAACGATTTCTTTCTTTCTTTCTTTCTTTCTTTCTTTCTATTCGGTCCTCTGCCAGATTGTCGAAGCCCCATGCTGTTTTACGTGGAATTCATTTCAAAGAACCTCCTTGCATTAGCTGGGATTTGTACCTTAGCCGCCTCGGTGAGAAACAGTACATCAAATGTAGTGAAGTACTGAGTTTGAAAGTGAGCAATCAATCCACATCGCCTGCAGGAATTGATCCTGAGAGGTTGCTTACAATTGAAGGAACAACTCGTGTGATGCAAAAATAAAACATAGAAATATCGCGCCGCGAGATCAACGCTCTTCTCACGGCAGACGGAAGGTGTGACGAGTTTCCGGAGGGCACAGATTGATTTCCGATCCATTTGAAGCTTGTTACGCCAGCAAGGGTGAGAGAGGGATCTCTGCCAGCAGCGGGGAGAATCTCGAAACTGGCTTCGTTGTGTGTCTGCCGTAGACACCGATCATTCCAACGCCAGAACAAGTAAAGGCACTGTATCTCATACTTGTAAATCACGAAAGGTATGAATGATGTTCTCTGACGAACACGCAAATCTTTGCCTGCTTAATAATAATAATAATAATAATAATAATAATAATAATAATAATAATAATAATAATAATAATAATATGTATGTCTGTATGTTCAGTCTTCAGCCCTAAGGCTGGATGGATCGTCAACAGCTCTGCCATCAGCTGTCATAGATGGGCTAGGCATCACTGAAGAGGCGTACTAGGGAAATGAGGAGTGAGGTAGTTTCCCGTTGCTTTCCTCACCGAGCCAGAAGTTGCTATTACATATCAGTCTGTCAAGCCCACTGAAATGCATGCACCAACGACCCTAAGAGCAACATTTTCACACCATTCATAGCAGGGACTGGCTGTAGAAGGAATGGCGTTACTAGCATCGCTCATACCTCAGTCACTTTCATATTGTCAAAGCCAAGGATAAGACTGAGACAGATCAATGAAAGTAACAAAATTGCTCTAGCCTATACCAGAAGACATAGTGCACTGTAAACACTAGGTCCTGCCAGCAAAGGCATAATAATAATACAGTTAAGAGAACAGAAAGGAAATAGAAGAAAGGCTACACAAGACGGAAAGAACAATATGGTATCACAAAGAATTTTTATAAAAAAAGTGTCTATCTAAAAATCTTAAAATAAGACACTACAGTGGTGAAACAGGAGTGCCTATATGCAAGTGAATGCCTGGCACTAAACTATAGGTTATATAAATTTGAGGTACTAGAAAAATCTTAGGCCTTGTGAAAACAACAGAAGTGTGGAAATTAAGATATAATGATGAGATAAACAGGAACATAGAAAACATAACAGAAGCCATACGAAAAAGGAGATTTCAATTGTTTGGACAAATTTACAGAATGGATAATTCCGGATTAACAAAAAAAAAAAGATTTTCGGGTACCTTTGGGACAAAAAAAGCAACAACTAACTGGATTCAAGAAGTAAAGAAAGACTTAGAAAGAAATAATATAAGAGAAGAAGAAACTATGGACAGAGAGATTTTTAGAAAGAGGGTAGTAAGTATGGAAGGATTCCAAAGAAGATTGAACAAGAAACCTGGTGCGAAGTGGTCCGAGGACGGAAAGAAACAGCGTAGTGAAAGGATGAAATAATATTGGAAAGAAATGAAGAGAAAACAACAAAGTATGAAGAACTGAATTGAAATTGGCAAGTGGTCCTTAGCAGGCCTCATCGGAAATAATAATAATAATAATAATAATAATAATAATAATAATAATAATAATAATAATAATAATAATAATAATAATACGAACGATGAACCGACAGCGTGCTACGAGATTTTTAACAGCAAACAAATTTAATATACGCTACTGGGGCTGAAATGACTGCGGCTGCTGGCGCCAGACTTGCCCTCCAATGGATACTCGTTAAAATCGCTAAGGACCGGGCGAGTTGGCCGTGCGCGTTGAGGCGCGCGGCTGTGAGCTTGCATCCGGGAGATAGTAGGTTCGAATCCCACTATCGGCAGCCCTGAAGATGGTTTTCCGTGGTCTCCCATTTTCACACCAGGCAAATGCTGGGGCTGTACCTTAATTAAGGCCACGGCCGCTTCCTTCCAACTCCTAGGCCTTTCCTATCCCAACGTCGCCATAAGATCTATCTGTGTCGGAGCGACGTAAAGCCCCTAGCAAAAAAATATCGCTAAGGTGTACTCATTCCCAATCAGCTTAGCCTAAGTAGATCTATTAAAAGTACGAACGATCATCATCACCATCTTTTTAGCGTTTGTCGCGCAATGGAGCAGGGTCCACTGTTTTGCAAGCCAATCAACACCACTTGGTTCTATTACGCGCATCGTTTGGAACAAGATGAACATAGCGCATGTCTTTTTTGAAGGCGATCAAACCAGCCGACCACGTGGCGTGATGCGAAGTGCCGTCTGTACAGTAATGTACCTTCTCTATGTATTACGTAGCCATTCGATTCATTTTACTGAATCGATTCATTTGCTTCCGTTCACGTTACTGAATCGATACGGTGATCCGATTCACGGCACATTAGTCACCGCTCCTACTGAATCTGTGTAGTAGCCTATGTACTGGTAAGACAGCAGCAACAGCATTCAGTGCTCGCTGCTGCATCTGGTCTTCATACTATGAACTCCTTTCTTCGAAAAAAAAAATGCTATTCACTCTAATAGATCGAAGGTTTCCGGCGACGCAGGATGGGAAATATCTAGGATTAGGAAGGTAACAGCCACGGCCGTAATTAAGGTACAGTCCCAGCATTTCCTTGTGTGAAAATAGGGAAACTACGGAAAACCATCTTAACGGCTGCCGACGGTGGGATTCGAACCCACCATCCCCCGAATGCAAGCGCATAGCTACGCGATACTAACCGCACGTCCAACTCGCTCAGTCATTTTTGAAAATATGCATTTTTCTATCAGCAGAGGATTTTTTTTTTAAATCGTCATATTTTGTATAGGCTACTCGAGATGCAGTAGCCCGCTGGTTTTCTCATTGAACATACTGTTGGTTAAGTTATTGTGTCAGTCGGCTCACTTACTGTCCATATATGATTGAAGTCTTGTGCAACGATGTGACATATGAATTGAGAGTATATTGAGCCGTTCATCCCAATAGTCAAAGGGCAGGCTAGAGTCGAGTTTAGTTGTCAAATGTCAACTAAGTTATAATACTAAGATTCATTAAACATAAATAGTATAACCTAATAGGCTACCTACTTACTAGCTACTTCAGAATTATGTTTTGACTACCTTTTTAACACTGAAAATAAATCCATCTATTATTTAAACCTTCCTGTAAGAAGAGGACAGTGAATGCAAGTGGGTATTATTTTCAAATGAGCTGAGCTCGAGAGTCCATTATAGTATACGATTCTTTCAGTGTACCATGGCTCTGTATGTATTGCTTCAGAGGAAGTTCGGCTCCCCACCAATGTCCAGTGGACCGATAATGAACCGTGTGTGTGTGTGTGTGTGTCTCAATGATCCGTGACTGCGTACGATTCTTTCGGTGTGCCATGGCTCAGTGTATGTCTCGCTGCAGTGGAAGCTCGGCTCTCCGCCAGTGTCCAGTGAGCCGATAAGGAGCCGTGTCACTGATCTCTATACCTGGATGGCTGGTAGCTTGGGTAGCAGCAAGCCGAATAGAAGATGACTGGCGTCGTAAGATGGCAGCGAGCGCATGGTGCAATAGACCACGAGGAGCGCGCTTGCTTTGTTTATGCTTAGTTCAGTGACGCCAGGCCTCTTGATTGTAGTTTCACGAGTGTTCTGTGCTGTGTTATTGCAAAGTAAATAGTAGTGTATTTTACGAATTTAGGTTCGTTGCCTTGTAGTATGCTTGTGAATTACAAGATTAAATTTAAATATGTATGTGTTTATCTGAAATATGAATGAAGAAACATTCTACGGGGTATTAACATACCGCAGTATTCAGCTTATGGATGTACAAACAGAACCGATCAGCAGAAGGAGAAATCATTTCATCGGGGAGTTTTAATAATAATGTTATTTGCTTTACGTCCCACTAACTACTTTTTTAAGGTCTTCGGAGACGCCGAGGTGCCGGAATTTAGTCCCGCAGGAGTTCTTTTACGTGCCAGTAAATCTACCGACACGGGGCTGTCGTATTTGAGCACCTTCAAATACCACCGGACTGAGCCAGGATCGAACCTGCCAAGTTGGGGTTAGAAGGCCAGCGCCTTAACCGTCTGAGCCACTCAGCCCGGCTCGGGGAGTTTTATACTGTACATAAGAATCTTCCTAGGGTAGTGTTTTGAGTTTTAGGTTTATTGTATCTTATTTCGCATATTCCGGGAGCAAAATGGCAATTAATTTTTGTAGGTTTCCTTTCTCGAGACCCGAACATCTAAGATCATCGATTAGGAGTATCAGGCGGGAGAATTGGGAGCCTTCTAAAACAGCTGTTCTCTGCTCGGATCACTTAGAGGAAGACTGTTTTGATAGAAATGGACAAACTGTACACCTTAGAAGTGATGTACAGCCAACTGTTTTCAATTTTGCTGAACATTAACTGCAAGTAAAGATTTACTTATATTTATTTTTTTTATTTCTCATAATTAAACTGACGGTTTCGATGAAATAATTGACGTGACCTTATAACAATCTTAGAAAATGAAGTCTGGAGGAATTCTAGACCTTATTTACATCAGTAATAATTATGGGTTTCAGACACTGGAGTGGTGGGAGAAGGGAAAGTGTGGTGGGTGTTTGGGGCTATTCCATTATACTATTCGTGGTATTTGGGACTCTTTTAACTGGTGTTACATATTTCTGATGATGACTATCAATATCGCTTTGCTAGCTGAATTTAATTAAAGAGGTCTGTAATAGTACATTAAGCTGTAGGTAATGTGATATATTGACTAGTTTTGAATATTTGCTGGTTTTATAAATGTGTACATTTGCTTCAATGATATTTTAATTTGATAACATGCGCGTTATTTCTTGGAAACAGGAAACAGAAATTCATTATCAAGCACCGATTACGATATGTCGAATCTAGGCCTGTATATTGAGCTACGTATAGGCCTATAGGTACATCATTTTAAGAATGCATAATTTCGTGGCATACATGTATACAATTTACAGCAATGTTTCCAGAAACTGGTTTTCACTCGTATTGTGTTACCGATCGCTAATTGCATGTATTCAGCACCTAAGTTAATATTTGCCGGCCGTTATTATACACTCATTTTTATTGCTATCCCGGAGATTTACTGACCTCGGAATGACGTGTCAGTGATCCCAATGTCCTTATGCTTTGAGTGAACATGTCTCAATATTTTTAATTATTCCAATGCGCCATTAATTGCTACTTAAAATTGACTATATTATCATTGCTTCCCCATAAGGAGAGCTCGAGGTTGGGTACGCCAACATGGCGAAGCGCGCGTTCAACTTGGCGTACTTTCTCCTGCAGCGGAGACCTGCCATCAGCGATCCATGTATAGAGATCAGTGAGCCGTGTGTATCTTGTGTCTCACTGAGCCGTGCTCGTTCACGATTCTTTCGATGTGCCATGATTCATTGTCTCGCTGCAGCGGAAGCTCGGCTCCCCGTCAACGACCAGTGAGTGCGCCACTCAGCACTGTCCGCTGGGAGTAAGCTGAATCGTGTGCCGTGAGATCGCCGTTCCTGTGAATCGATTCTCTCGGACACTTGAATGAATCGATACACTGCTTCGAATCATGCATTCAGTAGCCAACACTAGTGCCCATACCACTGAAGTCGAGTCTCACGCATCTTGTGTACGATCGGGGCAACTCCCATTATTTTCCGGATTTCTATGCTGGTGACATGATCTAGCCGGGTCAGGCCGAGTGACCAGCGAAGCATGCGCATCTCCATGACATGAAGTGCTTGTTCGTGCTTGACTGTTGCTGGCCAGTATCAGAGCCATGTAGTCCTGTAAACCTTGGACATGAGCGATCATAATGAAAATAAAATTGGAATTCAAGAGGATAAATTGGGGTAAATGTTCATTTACAGAAAGGGGAATTAGGGATTCGAAAATTATATCACCAGATATGCTCGATAAATTTCCATATTCTTCAAAATCATTTAAAAAAACTAGGTGAACAATTGATAGGTAATCTGTCACTTTGGCCAAATGAAGATCACAATAATTTGACCACGGTAAGTTTTTTTTTTTTTTTTTGCTAGTTGCTTTTACGTCGCACCGACACAGATAGGTCTTATGGCGACAATGGGACAGGAAACGACTAACAGTGGGAAGTAAGCAACCGTGGCCTTAATTAAGGTTCAGCCCTCATTTGTCTGGTATGAAAATGGGAAACAACGGAAGATCAATATTTGGGGCTTCAGACAATAGGGTTCGAACCCACTATCTCACGAATGCAAACTCACAGCTACCCGCCCCTAACCGTACGGCCAACTCACTCGGTTTTTCCACTTCTTATTGGTGTTAAGAGAAGATAGTTGTACTTCTCCTTAAAACAATAATCACGACTACAACACTGCGATTAGTGTTGAAAGGGGCCCTTGGCTTCGTACAAGTTCATTACATCCTTTGATACATAATGAAGGTCCAGACATCACGAAGTTCTGCGTAGCGTAACGTAACGATGACATATATTGTTCAGTCCCACAATAGAGACAATAGAGCTTTGCATGGTGTAATAATGTCCTTTATGGAAATAATACTTAACACATTAATAGCCCATATCCACCTGTTACGTCCGAGGGTCAGCTTTCAAATACTTGCTGAACTGTACACCTCTGGGGATATAAATTAATCCTCTATGAATAATTCAGCAGTTAGCTTTCAGACAGAATTACTAGCAATTTCCTCCATTCTTAGTATTGAAAAATGAAAAATCCACAGCCTGTTTCCAATAATTCAACAGGGTCAGAAATGGAATGAATGATGCCCCATCTAGCGGCGAGGATAGGAACTGTGCCGGTTGCCGAAGCCTGTCTCACTCTTCTGGGGAAATGACTAATGACTAACAGATGAAATGTAATATTTTTGATAGCTTTGCAGGAATTAAAGCTGACAGGAAAAACCGGAGTGAAAATGAAAATCCACAGCCTGTTTCCAGTCATTTGACCGGGTCAGGAATGGAATGAATGAAGCCCCTATCTAGCGGCGAGGATAGGAACTGTGCCGGCTGCCGAAGCCTGTCGCACTCCTCTGCGGCAATGATTAATGAATGACAGATGAAATGAAATGATATTGGAGAGTTTTGCTGGAATGAAACATGACACGGAAAACCGGAGTAGCCGGAGAAAAACCAGTCCCGCCTCAACTTTGTCCAGCACAAATCTCACATGGAGTGACCGGGATACCATCCACTCCAAAAGGTGTTTCATTCTACTTCGCGGCAGGTCTTTGCAGGCTGTTGCTGGTGATTGGTTTAAAGTGGTAGAGACGTTGAGGAAATTCTTTCTTAATTTTAATCTTTTAAGAGTCGGTTGAAATCCACGTAGAGGGAGACTCCTGTTGTTCTCCGCCTTTGTGTTCTCACATCTTGGCGCCACGTCCCTCCCAACATCAGTGGGAGCAATACCAGTCAGGTAGTGAAGTGTATGTCTTTCTTTATCTTACGTCGCACCGACACAGATAGGTCTTACGGCGACGATGGGATAAGAAAGGCCTAGGAGTGGGAAGAAAGCGACCGTGGCCTTAATTAAGGTACATCCCCAGCATTAGCCTGGTATAAAATGGGAAACCACGGAAAACCATCTTCAGGGCTACCGACAATGAAGTTCGAACCCACTATCTCCAGGATACAAGCTCACAGCTGCGCCCCCTAACCGCACGGCCAACTCGCACAGTGAGGTTTCTCAGTAGGCATCCTATAACTATTCTGCAGGTTTCATTCAAAGCTACATAAACCCGATTTGAATGAGCCGAACTGAGCCACATTGGGCTTGCGTTCAGTTGCGGCGATTGGGAATTAGAAGTCGGGGGGGGGGGGGCACAAATATGTATAGACAACAAGAAGTACCCGGTTTTGGGGATTTAGTGGCCGGGTGGGGGGCGAGTAGGGGGAAGGTGCTACATCAAAATTAAAAAATACAGCTACAAAATGGTAAGTTTTTGATGCTCTCTGTGCGAATTTCGACAGAAACGTAAAGGTTTAGAGTCTACCAACTTAAAACAACTTAAGTGCGGTTTTTTGAGATTGTGATTCAATACCATACAATAAAACTTTTACCCAAGGAGCAATAATTACACGTGTATTACAATTAACTAAAAGTTTGGCGTGATTATACAATTAAGAAGTCATTTAGTATTTGACTACACACTAACAAAATAACAGACACTATAGGTCATTCCATGTTAAGAAAACAGTATTGCTCTTATGACTACAGAGTTGCCATATCGAACGGCTCTGACCAACATTATCACGGGAAAACGGCGGCACATGAATTTGTGAAATTCAGTATTTAAGTTAAAGATAAAAAGCGGAAGAAATTACGCTGCGAATTATTTTTATGAACTGAAGGGGACCGGGGGGGGGGGTTGACAGTTACAGGAGCTATTTTTGGTTTGTACAGAATCAGAGGTGAACTACGACACATAAAAATCCTCATCCTTGAATTGTAAGGCAAACTGGGAGAGAAAATAGAAAAATAGTATATTTATTGAATCGAGGGGTGAGGGATGCATTTAATTGCATTTAAAAATTTCCCCAGGCAACGCGCGGTACTACAGTGCTGTCGTATTGCTCAGAAAAAAAATTGTAAAAATGAAATGCGGTCGTGGAAAAGGTGGCAACATTAAAATGCGCCTAAGAAAGAACAGCTAAATAACAAAACCAAGCACAAATAAAATACACGGCAATTTTTTTATCATTACAAATTATGCCATGATGTATTACTACAAACCACAACACCATAATCTTCAGTAACAATTTATGTACAGTACCAAAATAAAAGAACACACACAGATACTTTGCAATATACAACCAACTCTCACTCAACACAAGACAAGTACACTCTGATTTAAAGCCTGAAGGCACACACGCAACAAATAAATACTGTAGATGACTTCACTACAGAAGTGAGCTGCCGGCGGTTCACAGAATGAGGGACTACACGATGCTTGTATCAGAGCAACACGGAAGAAGGAAAATGAAGGGAGGCAACGAAGCGATGGCTGTTCCTGCCATTGTGCTTGCTCCCTACGAATATATTTATGAAAAAAAAAGAATGTTATGTAGTTATTTAAATAACTCAGGGCAAAAATACCTCATCATTTTTATCTGTCTTTCATAATACATTACAAAGTACAGTTTAATATCCCTTAATCACGAGTAATTACGGGTGTCTAAGAGGGGGTGTGTTCACTTGTTGTAGGTCCATAAAAGCAATACTGTTTTCTTAACGTGGATTGAACTATAGATTGAACTACACAGACGCACTGAGTGAGACTGCCAGACTGACGAATGTGGGCGGCAAGCGGATGAATCATTCCTCATCGTCCATGGCCTTGGTAAAACTATACCCCTGCTATCCTTCCTCACAGCACATACTACACGCTGCTCCGCAATCTCCACTACTTGCCGTAGCGCTCTTTGAATCGGTTAGTCGCGATGAACGACATTTTGAGCATATTTTCGCTAAGTATTTTCTTTAATAATCCAGGTTAATCAGGAAAGTACGTGTCAAGAACCAAATTGAACAGTAAACCACGGGTTGAGTCACCCTCTCTTACTCCTTACTCCTCTGTTGACGTCGATCCTGATAGATGTTTTGCCTCTACACTCAATGGTCGTTTGAACATTGTTGTTGGTAGTTTTCATGTACGCTATGGTCTATGACAATGTTGGATGCGTGGCATCCGTCTAGGATAGATTCCAGACATATCTTAGCGAATGCCTTCGATAGGTCCATATGGATCGCAGTCCCTCAATGCTGACGTATGATTGTTTCCAAGATGGTTGTGTAAGACATCGTGTTAATTAAAGAAAAGAATTAGCTGATAAGACAACAGGGTTTCTGCAAATTGTTTTCAATGTTGAAAACATTTCTTAGATCACGAAGTTGGGGTCCCTGTACTCCAAAAACGTAAAATTAAGCTTTTTCCAACGTCCGTCTCTGTGGTGTAGTGGTTAGTGTGATTAGCTGCCACCCCCCGGAGGCTCGGATTCGATTCCCGGCTCTGCCACGAAATTTGAAGAAGGGGTGCGAGGGATGGATCGGGGTCCACTCAGCCTCGGGAGGTCAACAGAGTAGAGGGTTCAATTTCATCCTCAGCCATCCTGGAAGTGGTTTTTCGTGGTTTTCCACTTCTCTTCCAGGCAAATGCCGGGATGGTCCCAAACTTAAGGCCACAACCGCTTCCTTCCCTCTTCCTTGTCTATCCCTTCCAATGTTCCCATCAACCCGCAAGGCCCCTGTTCAGCATAGCAGGTGAGGCCGCTTGGGCGAGGTACTGGTCATCCTCCCCAGTTGTATCCCCGACCCAGAGTCTGAAGCTCCACGAAATTGCCTTTGAGGCGGTAGAGGTGGGATTCCTCGCTGAGTCCGAGGAAAAAACTTACCCTGGAGGGTAAACAGATAAAGAAGAAAAAAGCTTTTTCATCAATTGTGCCGAAAGTTGAAGGGCTAAAGGGTCCGCAAACGTTTCTAATTGTGATTCCTAGATACCTCTATTAAACTTAAAAAGAAAAAAAAACAGAAATCACTTCTGACCTAAATGCAGTTAAAAACAGTCCAAAATTGCTTCTTTTACTCGTTTCCTTCTTTATTCAAATCCTAGCAGAATTTAACTTATTTACATAATTCTTTCTGTAATATGTTCCCTGGTTCGATAATCTCAGGTATTTCTTTTATTTTTGACAAATGTCCACACCGAATGTAGTTATAAGAGCTTAAGTGAAACTCTAAATGACTCGCATTAGCGCTCGTACAGGTGGAAAAAGGCAAATTGCTAATCTGATTGACCGGATAACTATGATTAAGAATAGGCTGTTAATTTTTAGGAATAAATCAAGAATATATTCTCATACTTTATTATATTTTATTTACCTAAAATTCGCAGCTCATATCCCTAGAATGTTTTCAACATTGAGTTACTTTCTTGAAGGTCTAGAACTGTGGATTTAGAACTGAAGCTTCCACGGTGTATAGAATTATTTTGTTCTTTTTTCCGGATTGAACCGTGTTGTTTTCTGTACATTACATACAGATTGCCGACGTTTCGAATACATTGGAGTATTCTTTGTGAAGGCCACTGAAATACCCCTACTAGATCCGAGAGGTAATCAGTTTCCCAAGCAGCAATGCTATAATATTTTTACTCACCAGAGATGATGACATGGCCGGACAGCTGTAGTATTAGGATTATAGTTTATTTATTTTTTGTTATTTGTTTATTTATTTTATATCCAGCGGGGTCGATGGACGTGGCATGTAGGGACTGAGGATGACTGCTGTGGTGATCCTCCCTAGGCAGTGTCACGTTTCCGGAGAATCTGATGGACCTCATGCAATGCCCTAAGAGATTCGTGTTGTTGTTTTTCTTTGTTCCTTTTTCCTGTTTTTGTAAGTTGTTTTTAATTGTGAACATGTATTCAAGGCTGAACGCCTGTTATGTTCAAGAATAAATAGTAAGTAAGTAAGTAAGAAAATACTAAGAGAACGGTTCTTGACCTTGGTCTAATATATCCTACCCTTTCAGACGGACGTAAGCCACCTGGCTGTCTCGTGAGAATTCTGGAAAGTACGTGTCACAGCCAGGTAGTAAAGGTATTTCAGTCGCCTTGACAAAGAATACTGCAATGTATTCGAAACGTCGGCAAACCGTACATAATGTACAGAAAACAACAATATGTTCAACTTTAAAAAAAACTAAGTAATTGTGGATTTGTTTTCATAATTCCCAATTGCAATCAGCGAAAATTGAATAAGAATTTTATGTATTCCCCACAAAATGTGTATGGGGTGAGTTGAGGCAGTCGCCCTAATCGCCGCCACTGCTTGCATATTCTGCCGCAAGGAAAGTGAGAGGCAAGGCAGATCCAGTACTGTTGGATGTGCGCCCCACTTAGTCGAACAAAGTTTACAAAGGGTATTGTTCCAGTCTGAGATCCTTCGTCCAGTAATAGTACATGTGTCGTATACGTTAGGGGCCCGTCTATAGTGATTCCATGGTACTTCAGTAAAAAGCAATGCTTCAATGAATGAAACGCGTATACAATAGTCACAGGACGTCCAGAGCCAGGACTTCCACATGCACTGGTTGGAAAGCGATCCACAGCCATCTTGGTGGGAGGCCTGCTCAGGAAGTTTTGTCCTCATACATACCAGAGTACCATCACATTCCCAAGCGCGTGACAGCGGAGCACATTATGGATACCACGAGGGAGATTAGCATATTCCAAGAAACTTGGTGGAGCCGTCTCTTCATTAAGTACTGCGCCGCGCCAGCTTATATAATTACTTTAATGTGAGTAAATCTGAATTTCGGAGTGTATCTCTCTCATAAGGAAGAGCATCTCGTGAGTTCTTATAAAGATAGGCAAAGGTTTATCTCCAACGTTAACTGCCGGATGTGGCCCATTCAGGACGTGACTTGCAGTCTGTAGTATGTTCCTGCATGACTACCACTGGGATGCAGAACTGGTACACAACTTGCCTGTAATTAAAGTAATTTAGATTACCATACTGGCAGTAAATTTCAATACACCGTGCTAAAGAATGCGAAGTTTTTAAAGATAAGTTGGTCATAATAAGAAATTTGGGAAAAAGAATGGACATCTGCACTAATACATCCACTACATAAAAAAGGGATGAAAACAGATCCTAACAACTATAGGGGAAT